>NC_064628.1:642375670-642679670 GCF_023864275.1 Schistocerca cancellata | reverse complement strand
TGCAGTGGACCTACAACGACTTGTTGAACCCATGCCAAGTGGAGTTTCTGCACTACTCCAGGCAAAAGGGGATCCGACATTATATTAGGCGACATCCCATGACTATTGTCAACCATGTGTATGTGCTATGTGCAGGTGTAAGAGCGTTTTCTAAATGTTTGCATAACGTGGGTACCAGCCCGGTATTCACCTGGTGGGACGTGCCAAATCGCCTAGAAACCACACCCAAACTGGCCGTCTCAGGAGCCTTCGTCGCTAACCCGCGAAGCGAATTCGATCCGCAGCAGGGTCACCTTCCCGTAACTCGGAAGCGGCACTTAACGCTCCCGGTTACCTCGGTTATCACGCTTTGATCTGCGGAAGCAGGTTTTAAGCTCAACAGCCGTCGAAATCGAGATCAAAGAAGGTAGAACACTACCTCTGCTCTACAGCAAATGCGTAGGAGGCAGTCTATGGTCTTGTGGAAGGACCCATCTCGGTGTTGAAGCAAAGAAGTTTAGGGGAACTACAATTTTAATTATTATGAGCAGACAGGAATTCTAAACTCTATCGCGAATGGTCTCTTTTAACATTCCTTTACCTAACCTTGTGCCGTTTTTTGTGAAGGAAGCCGCATTCCCTGACACAAGACTAACCAACTAATGTTACATGTTAGAAAATTTGTCTTCGTTACAAACGGCACAGATGATCGCAGACAAAAATATTCTCTCTGTGAGACTCCGTAGTAGCCTGTAGCTCACGATACTGAAAAGATCCGTTACACTCCGCCGTTGAAGTGCTATGAAACAAATTAAGTTCATTTTCGATAGTAAAGAATAACTCGGTATACCATGTGAATAAATTCACAAATTTTTGGATTATAGCAGTGTTTTCTATATGGTCTATAACTTTGTGATTGTGAGGTGTGAGACCACTTGGATCTATGGGTGCGACTAGATTCCTGAAGAAATCATGTAACTGATTATGAGATGTGTATACGGTTTTAATATTCGGTAATCGTATTAAGAAAAAGGCGACTATGTTTTGTGCACATCTGAGTGAGCCTTCATCGTGCATGGTTGGTAGCCGTTACCACATGTTTTGCTCCTGAGTTTGTGGTTTAGTATTGTTTGCTGGCAACTGAACCAGCTTTCTTGCTTAAGTAAATTCTCGAGTTTTATTGTTTGATTTCGTGATCTTTCTTGTTATGATTTTTTTTTATATTTTATCGATTTTTCTTTGTAGTGGGTAGCTACGTCGTTATCAGTGACTTTCTGTGGCTCCCGCCTTTCGGAAGAATTGTTCACAGGACATAGTTCCTACTTATTGCTCTTAATTACAGTCTCGCGTAAACTTTTTTATATAAATTTGGGAATAATTGTTAAAGTATTAGGCCACTGACGCTAGTCTCTCTCTGTAACACAATTTAGATCTTGTTTGCCTTATTAAATTATTGAACGACTTCTCTCTCTATGATGAACGGCGTCTAATCCATCTTTCCCGAGCCACTTGCGATTTCAAATGATCGTGTTATTCGCGTGTGCATTTCAGACCATTTTACCAGCAATATTCAGAAACAAACTCCATGGTACGTTAAGATTTTTATCTTAAATATACGTTTCTTCATGCACTTCCGTTTTCAAAGATTGAATCCTGAAATGAATGTATAGAAAAAGACATGCCTGACATTCAATAACTCAGCCGATATTTACACAGTTCCCCATCGAAGCTGTTCCAAGCCAGATTAGGTCACACTTGTGACATTTTTAAAATAGTTTCCCAAGAATATTCGCCTACAGAATTAATCAATAATTATTACCAAAGGGTATCAAAACTTCTTTAAGTTTTCCTGAATTGAGGCATATCCACTATTTTTTTTCTTTCCTAGCACTTTCTTTCCAAGTTCAGGGTAATTAAGTGGTAGGTCAATTCAGGTGACTGCCCGAGACATTTTATGAAATAAAATCCCAATTTAAATTCACATAATAATGTACCAGGCTACGTAACAGAATAGTTTTCCATCACCCAACCTAATTATATAATTAATCTGGTGCCTTACAACTATATCAGTATTGGTTGTTTCTCAACAGAATTTTAAAAAGTTCTCGTCTAATACCATCATGTGGCTCATCATTTAACTTTTATTTAAGCATGGATTTATATGCATAAACTTCATTATCAGAAATTCATGACAATACAAAAATCGTTTAACGTAAGCATACGATACATTTCTCACTGAAAGTGTCGCTCTGGCGAACCTGAGGGCCTCTTTCATTTCAACAGCACTGTATCGATAGTCAGTGAGCACGATGCTGCATTTCGATAGAGATTCTATTTAATTTTTGGTCAAGTAGGTACCTAGTTCCTGTTGGAAATGGGTAGACAGGTGCAAATGACAGAAGTATCAGAAAGGATACCAATTGCATCATGTTACAAAATTTTAGCGACATCTGTAAATGTGATGTAAAGCTATTTGGTTATGAATGAGTGATTATGTGATTATGTAGGGAAATGACTTGTCAGGTTATACATAATTACATCTCATGAAATGTAACTTGTGTGTTTTGTGTACTGAAAATTCCCTCTTGAATGGCGCCATAGACTGCCACCAGGCATACATCAATCTCACTTATTTTGTACTCACGATCTGCACCTGGCAGTGAAGACGCACTAAGAGGCACGTCACTCTTCAAGGGCAAGGAGCCCGTTCAGACTACCGCAAGAGACACCTTGACTTCTCTAGGGCCATGGCCGTCATCAAAAACAAGCGTCGACAGCGCGAAAGGCGTATTTTTGTCTGCTGTGTACGTCAGGCTGTAGGTGAAGTCAGCTGAATAAGTTACGGTGCTGTTTCTCTGTTGCCACGGTCTCAGTGCAAATGTCGTGTTTCTCTCTTTGGGTAGAGACAATGAATTTGTCTACGTATGAGTCGATTTTACAAAATGAAAGAGAGCCGGTGACAATATTTAGCTTCCCGACGGTCGGTTCATTGTACTCTTTAAGTACTAAAAACATTGAAGAATCGATGAGTAGAATGACCGGCCTACGTAGTGCAGAATTTGTGTTAATCAAAAATTCCACAAAGAAAAACGTTCAGAAGAGTACTTGCAGGAGTATAGAAACTTAGTGAGTACCAAAATTGGGGTACACATTCATTCTAAGAAATACCATTAAGAAGATGACCTAATTGAGGGTGACATCAAGAACAGATTGCTACAAATGAACGGTGTTTTCTACAAAATTGGTGTGATAAATATTGATACGGAACTGAGAAAGATATTAGTGAAACGTATCTCGTTGCATATAAGTTATACGTTTTAGCCCTCAGTAAAACATGAGCCACTGATGATAACAGAAATGTGCAGAAATATGTTAGGGCAATTAGAAGATTTTGTGGTTAGCATGATAAAACAGGACCCGCTTCTCATAATTTTGACTGCAAACTTGGGTACCATAGGGCATCAGAAGCCATAAGAAAAACCAGCTATTAGATTAAGACGGACAGATTTTAAGGTATGCCGTACTTTACGCTACTGTGTTACGTCGGACTGATGAACACAATTATAGATTTATATTTATGTAAGTACCTACAGTTGTGAAGGCAGATCTGCATCTACATCTATATTTATACTCCGCAAGCCACCCAACGGTGTGTGGCGGAGGGCACTTTACGTGCCACTGTCATTACCTCCCTTTCCTGTTCCAGTCGCGCATGGTTCGCGGGAAGAACGACTGCCGGAAAGCCTCCGTGTGTGCTCGAATCTCTCTAATTTTACATTCGTGATCTCCTCGGGAGGTATAAGTAGGGGGAAGCAATATATTCGATACCTCATCCAGAAACGCACCCTCTCGAAACCTGGCGAGCAAGCTACACCGCGATGCAGAGCGCCTCTCTTGCAGAGTCTGCCACTTGAGTTTGCTAAACATCTCCGTAACGCTATCACGCTTACCAAATAACCCTGTGACGAAACGCGCCGCTCTTCTTTGGACCTTTTCTATCTCCTCTGTCAACCCGACCTGGTACAGATCCCACACTGATGAGCAATACTCAAGTATAGGTTGAACGAGTGTTTTGTAAGCCACCTCCTTTGTTGATGGACTACATTTTCTAAGCACTCTCCCAATGAATCTCATCGTAGCACCCGCCTTGCTAACAATTAATTTTATATGCTCATTCCACTTCAAATCGTTCCGCACGCATACTCCCAGATATTTTACAGAAGTAACTGCTACCAGTGTTTGTTCCGCTATCATATAATCATACAATAAAGGATCCTTCTTTGTATGTATTGGCAGTACATTACATTTGTCTATGTTAAGGGCCAGTTGTCACTCCCTGCACCAAGTGCCTGTCCGCTGCAGATCTTCCTGCATTTCGCTGCAATTTTCTAATGCTGCAACTTCTCTGTATACTACAGCATCATCCGCGAAAAGCCACATGGAACTTCCGACACTATCTACCAGGTCATTTATATATATCGTAAAAAGCAATGGTCCCATAACACTACCCTGTGGTACGCCAGAGGTTACTTTAACGTCTGTAGACGTCTCTCCATCGAGAACAATATGCTGTGTTCTGTTTGCTAAAAACTCTTCAATTCAGCCACACAGCTGGTCTGATATTCCGTAGGCTCTTACTTTGTTTATCAGGCGACAGTGCGGAACTGTATCGAACGCCTTCCGGAAGTCAAGGAAAATGGCATCTACTGGGAGCCTGTATCTAATATTTTCTGGGTCTCATGAACAAATAAAGCGAGTTGGGTCTCACACGATATCTGTTTCCGGAATCCATGTTGATTCCTAAAGAGTAGATTCTGGGTTTCCAAAAACGACATGATACGCGAGCGAAAAACATATTCTAAAATTGTACAACAGATCGACGTCAGAGATATAGGTCTATAGTTTTGAGCATCTGCTCGACGACCCTTCTCGAAAACTTGAACTATCTCTGCGCTTTTACAATCATTTGGAACCTTCCGTTCCTCTAGAGACTTGCGGTACACGGCTGTTAGAAGGGGGGCAAATACTTTCGCGTACTCTGTGTAGAATCGAATTGATATCCCATCAGGTCCAGTGGACTTTCCTCTGTTGAGTGATTTCAGTTGCTTTTCTATTCCTTGGACACTTATTTCTATGTCAGCCATTTTTTCGTTCGTGCGAGATTTAGAGAAGTAACTGCAGTGCGGTTTTTCTCTGTGAAACAGCTTTGGAAAAACGTGTTTCGTATTTCAGCTTTATGCGTGTCATCCTCTGTTTCAATGTTTGGATATGCTGTTTCGATCCACTTACTGATTTAACGTAAGACCAGAACTTCCTAGGATTTTACTATATATTAACAAGTTATCTGTAAAATTACCCATGAAGACACCTCTAAATTCGTTACACAATTTCTACTAACAATATTACAGATTAAAAAAGAAGTATAGCTCCCTTCGATTTTCGCTTGGTTTAAAAGAGCGCAACGCTCTGAACCGGGGTCTATTGGACAACCTATTATGACTAGCACAAAAACTAAGAAATCAAGCACGAATGTGCAGACTCGTAAAGAAGGCCTTGAATGTCGCTAGCCTTCTGCCATTATGAGTGACATACATGCTTTACATGTGCCAGTTGCGAAAGGCCAGCTGTGAGGCACAAACTGTAATTAACTACATACGGAAGGCGAGTTGTGTCGATAGTTTACATCACGTAACAACACACCACTAACACCGAAGTGGACATTTGCTGCCTTACGTCTGTAGGTGAGTCACTTCCGGAAACCGAAGAGCGACGAGATGGGTAGTACTGAAAATTCAGCTCACGAGTGAATAACAATGAAGTGAAATCTGTGTCGAGCAACTGCGTAAACCGTGACGTGTGTGAAGTCCGCCCAGTCAGAATCACGTCACTACGGTGACGTGATCGCACACCAATAGTGTGTAAACACGTTCCTTGTTTGACGCTTATAGCACAACTGCGCCCCCAACAACAAGACACTGTTACTTTTGTTTATTTCATAACTTACCGAAATCTGCTTCGGCTTACATCGGCATATTTTCATGTTCCTATTTTTTTAAGAATAAGGCGTTCTTCTTTCGATATTTAAGAATTATTTCATTGATTATCTCAGAAAACGTACCACATGTTACTAGATAAAGTTGTATCTTGTACATGAAACTCTGTTACAAACGGTGGTAGACAAACGACTGATTATGTGCGAAAAGCCAGACTTGCGAAAAAATGGTTCAAATGGCTCTGAGCACTATGGGACTTAACATCTTAGGTCATCAGTCCCCTAGAACTTAGAACTACTTAAACCTAACTAACCTAAGGACATCACACACACGTCTATGCCCGAGCCAGGATTTGAACCTGCGACCGTAGCGGTCGCGCGGTTCCAGACTGAAGCGCCTAGAACCGCTCGTAGTTGCGAAAATCTTCGCATGAAACAAAAAGAATAATAACAAAGAAATATTGTTATACAGACTTTTCATGTCTGAAGTCAATGAAATCAGAGTTCGAAGAGAAAGCTTTACTTTCATTTGCTTATTCATTTTTAACTGCAAGTTCACCATTCCTGTCATAGTTCGTTACATGTTCCTTAGATCATGTGTATGACTTCCACTGAAATTGTGTAGAACGAGCCAGTTTACGGGCTAAGGTCACATGATTTGTGTGTGTGTGTGTGTGTGTGTGTGTGTGTGTGTGTGTGTGAAAGAGAGAGAGAGAGATAATGTAGCTAAGCATTGTCCATTTTCAGATTACCACCCGCAGGGTAGCTTAAATGGAGAACAAGTGATCGTATTAGTCTTCGTCATTTGACATGTTACGTGTGGGACACAGATTTCACAATAAATCAAAGACATTTTTCTAGAATTTCACATATGCTAACACTGATAATTAAAAATTCGTTTATGGACTATGGTAACTGTTTGCAAGAAATTATTTCACGTTCAATTTGATATTTTCTTTGCTGCCTGCTAGGCAATTTATATTATTGGGTAAATTGTCAAATATTTCTTAGCTACGTAATTAAACTCCTTTCTAAGCCACATACAGCTTTAGTAATAATTAACTGTCATTTTCCTTTAACTAATCCGTAACAGCCATTATTCTTTAACTCTTGTAATTGTTGGTCATAACTCAAACTGCATTAGATTGTTTGTGACGAATTTCGTTACCGAATATGCGACGCATGTCGCGAAGGAACAGTTAGAGCACTCATTTCCTTCAAACGTAACCTACAAGACGACTGGACGTGAAAACCACATATTGTTGTCGCTGCTGACTATTGCGTAGTGAGTATTTTCTTCATAAGTGATGATCTTTCCCAGAAAATAAGTTACTGTAGCTTCTTGAAATACATAATCAACACATTCTATAGCAGTATTAAGACGGATGGGAAGTGAAAATTGTAATTTTGGATCTACTCGGAATTAGAAAATAGAGAAGTTCTCGAAAAATATCGTATTCTCCCCTTTTTTTGTGAATATAGGCTTACGTGTATACGTGCACAATCGTCTTTTCACGTACGTGAATGGTTATGTAATTTCCGTACCAGTGGCTATTCTGAACGTATAACATGAGAAAACTTTAAGAATATTTAATCTTCGGTAGATTATGAATAATTTTAAGGGTAGTACATGTAAACCATATACCTGGAGAATATTTAAATTCGCTATAGTGTACTAGCTTATTTAATCAGAAAGAGATGGGAGCAACTATCGTCTGTCATGAAATCAACCTATAGAGTAGGATGATAATTTTAACTTATGTAGCAAACGACTTCTGCTGTGATGAGGCTTGTGCGCAGTCGAAGCTGCTGTGTAAAGGAAGATAGTCTCAGCAGGACACACTGACTGTTTCACATGTAGTTTAGTTAAAAATGTGACATTGTCAAATCGTGGCAATTCATCGGAAAAGATTTAACAAAGTAAAATACTACTCGCTCGCAAAATTAAAAAAGCTTCCACCCAAGAGATCAAAAAACTGGTCTTGTAACTTACATAATACAAAGTGTTATAAAGACAGTCATGTCAACGCAACTCACTGGACTGAGACGATGTACAAAAGCGACTCCAGCAGTTAACGTTCTCTTAAATACGCCCAATGAGCACTCCCTTAATTTCTTATCGGTAAGCTGTTCATGGTGATGACATTATAACTTCTGCCGGTTTTTTCCTTTTGTTCCGAACCGTACTGCAGAGTTTTTGCGAAGAATTTCTTATCAAAGAGGTAATTTTTCTTTTTAAGTTTCCCTTAATTTGACGAAAACAAAATTTTTTATGGAAACTGACATAGGTATGTACATCAATCATAAAAATGAGTCAATTAAAAAGAAACAGTACGAGGATACACATCAGAAGTAAAGGAAGTAATAACACATTTAATAGCCAAACAAGTTTCAGTATATTTCTCTGAGAGATTCGTTTGTAACGACTAGCGATGTACTTTCCCCGAGGTTAGGGACAGATTAATGCAACGAAAGAGGTTGTATATTAGTCAGTCACTCACTAGATGGGCTTTATCTGCTAAATGTCTGAAGAATAATGTGAGGAAGAGATCAGAAAACTCAAAGTTGTAGATGTCAAAGCTCTGCTTAGAAAGGCCAAATATCTCACAAAATAAGCATCAACCGAAAAAATTACAAAGAACGAAACTTGTCTAGCTGGAAGGGGCAAACCAGATGGCGCTATGGTTGGCCCGCTAGATGGCGCTGCCTTAGGACAAACGGATATCAACTGCGTTTTTTTAAAATAGGGACCCCCATTTTTGTTACATATTCGTGTAGTGCGTAAAGAAATATGAATGTTTTAGTTGGACCACATTTTTCGTTTTGTGATAGATGGCGCTGTAATAGTCACAAACATATGGCTCACAATTTTAGACAAACAGTTGGTAACAGGTAGGTTTTTAAATTAAAATACAGAACGTTGGTACGTTTGAACATTTTATTTAGGTTGTTCCAATGTGATACATGTATCTTTGTGAACTTATCATTTCTGAGAACACATGCTGTTACAGCGTGATTACCTGTAAATACCACATGAATGCAATAAATGCTCAAAATGATGTCCGTTAACCTCAATGCATTTGGAAATACGTGTAACAACATTCCTCTCAACAGCGAGTAGTTCGCCTTCCGTAATGTTCGCACATGCATTGACAATGCGCTGACGCATGTTGTCAGGCGTTGTCGGTGGATCACGATAGCAAATATCCTTATACTTTCCCACAGAAAGACGTCCGGGGACATCAGATCCGGTGAACGTGCGGGCCATGGTATGGTGCTTCGACGACCAAGCCACCTCTCATGAAATACACTCCTGGAAATGGAAAAAAGAACACATTGACACCGGTGTGTCAGACCCACCATACTTGCTCCGGACACTGCGAGAGGGCTGTACAAGCAATGATCACACGCACGGCACAGCGGACACACCAGGAACCGCGGTGTTGGCCGCCGAATGGCGCTAGCTGCGCAGCATTTGTGCACCGCCGCCGTCAGTGTCAGCCAGTTTGCCGTGGCATACGGAGCTCCATCGCAGTCTTTAACACTGGTAGCATGCCGCGACAGCGTGGACGTGAACCGTATGTGCAGTTGACGGACTTTGAGAGAGGGAGTATAGTGGGCATGCGGGAGGCCGGGTGGACGTACCGCCGAATTGCTCAACACGTGGGGCGTGAGGTCTCCACAGTACATCGACGTTGTCGCCAGTGGTCGGCGGAAGGTGCACGTGCCCGTCGACCTGGGACCGGACCGCAGCGACGCACGGATGCACGCCAAGACCGTAGGATCCTACGCAGTGCCGTAGGGGACCGCACCGCCACTTCCCAGCAAATTAGGGACACTGTTGCTCCTGGGGTATCGGCGAGGACCATTCGCAACCGTCTCCATGAAGCTGGGCTACGGTCCCGCACACCGTTAGGCCGTCGTCCGCTCACGCCCCAACATCGTGCAGCCCGCCTCCAGTGGTGTCGTGACAGGCGTGAATGGAGGGACGAATGGAGACGAGACGTCTTCAGCGATGAGATTCGCTTCTGCCTTGGTGCCAATGATGGTCGTATGCGTGTTTGGCGCCGTGCAGGTGAGCGCCACAATCAGGACTGCATACGACAGAGGCACACAGGGCCAACACCCGGCATCATGGTGTGGGGAGCGATCTCCTACACTGGCCGTACACCACTGGTGATCGTCGAGGGGACACTGAATAGTGCGCGGTACATCCAAACCGTCATTGAACCCATCGTTCTACCATTCCTAGACCGGCAAGGGAACTTGCTGTTCCAACAGGACAATGCACGTCCGCATGTATCCCGTGCCACCCAACGTGCTCTAGAAGGTGTAAGTCAACTACCCTGGCCAGCAAGATCTCCGGATCTGTCCCCCATTGAGCATGTTTGGGACTGGATGAAGCGTCGTCTCACGCGGTCTGCACGTCCAGCACGAACGCTGGTCCAACTGAGGCGCCAGGTGGAAATGGCATGGCAAGCCGTTCCACAGGACTACATCCAGCATCTCTACGATCGTCTCCATGGGAGAATAGCAGCCTGCATTGCTGCGAAAGGTGGATATACACTGTACTAGTGCCTACATTGTGCATGCTCTGTTGCCTGTGTCTATGTGCCTGTGGTTCTGTCAGTGTGATCATGTGATGTATCTGACCCCAGGAATGTGTCAATAAAGTTTCCCCTTCCTGGGACAATGAATTCACGGTGTTCTTATTTCAATTTCCAGGAGTGTATACTATTCAATACCGCTTCAACCGCACGTGAGCTATGAACCGGACATCGCCATTCTGTCATGCAGTGAAACATCTTGTAGTAACTTCGGTAGAACATTACGTAGGAAATCAGCATACATTGCACCAATTAGATTGCCATCGATAAAATGGGGGCCAATTATCCTTCCTCCCATAATGCCACACCATACATTAACCCGAAAAGGTCGCTGAAGTTCCACTTGTCGCAGCCATCGTGGACTTTCGTTGCCCAATGGTGCATATTATGCCGGTTTACGTTACCGCTGTTTGTGAATGATGCTTCGTCGCTAAATAGAAAGCGTGCAAAAAATCTGTCATCGTCCCATAATTTCTCTTGTGCCCAGTGGCAGAACTGTACACTACGTTCAACGTCGTCGCCATGCAATTCCTGGTGCATAGAAATATGGTACGGGTGCAATCGATGTTGACGTAGCATTCTCAACACCGACGTTTTTGAGATCCCCGATTCTCGCGCAATTTGTCTGCTACTGATGTGCGGATTAGCCGCGACAGCAGCTAAAATACCTACTTGGGCATCATCATTCGTCGCAGGTCGTGGTTGACGTTTCACATGTGGCTGAACACTTCCTGTTTCCTTAAATAACGTAACTATCCGGCGAACGGTCCGGACACTTGGATGATGTCATCCTGGATACCGTGTAGCATACATAGCACACGCCCGTCGGCCATTTTTATCACAACAGCCATACATCAACACGATATCGACCTTTTCCGCGATTGGTAAACGGTCCGTTTTAACACGGGTAATGCATCACGAAGCAAATACCGTCCGCACTGGCGGAGTGTTACGTGATACCACGTACTTACACATTTGTGACTATTACAGTGCCATCTATCACAAAGCGAAAAAAACATTCATATTTCTTTACGTACTGCACGAATATATAATAAAAATGGGTCCCTATTTAAAAAAACGCAGTTGATATCCATTTGACCTATGGCAGCGCCATCTAGCGTGCCAACCACAACGCCATCTGGTTTCCCCCTTCAAGCTAGACGAGTTTCGTTCTTTGTAGTTTTTTCGTTTGACGCTTATTTCGTGTGGTATTTGGCCCGGTCACTATCAATGGACCGCCTGTATATTTTTCCTAATCATCTCTCTGCACTAGACGTGGTGTAATTGTAGATACGTGTATGTTATGAACAAGGCTCCTTCAAAGTAAAAGACTAGTGCATGATAACGTTTTGCGTCGCTTAGTTAAAACTTCCTCGAAATATATTTACCTTATTGTAGAAATCACTCTTGAAGCTGTCGTATAACGCTTGTGATTTTAAGAAATCTAATGAAATGGCACTCATAAAAAACGAACGTTCGTTAACATGTAGATAACATCACATAGATTGCCATCATTTGCAGGCGAGGTGTAATTACAGTGCGTGTGGGCGGCTAACAAGACTCATCAAAGTGAAAGACTAATGCGTGGTAATGTTTTGCGTTGCTTGCTTAAAATTTCCTCAAAAAACTATCTATCATATTCTAGAATCTTACTCTTGAAGCAGTCGTATGATGTTTATAAATGTAAGAAATTCAATGAAATGGCTCTCAGAGAAAATTAAAGACACAGTTGTCAACTGCAAAGAGAATCGATTCTATGCCTAAAGACGTATATGCCGTTAGGCTAATGTAGGTTTCATTAGCATACCTATTTTGTAAATACATATTAATACCAGTCAATTAGTCCTTAACAATGACAGTACGGAAACGGTATACCCCTGTAAAGGCGTAGCGGTGATTCTAGTCTCGCATACAAGCAAATACTCTCAGCCTTCAAGCAACCGTAAATCCTGCCAATGCGCCTTTGTCAGCTTCAAAGGCCACACATCGGACATGGTTAGCAAGAGTAAAGCGCTAACTAACACTATGTTTGAAGCAAAGTATTTTAATGCTTTTGTTGGCAGAATGACCGTTTATCTTATAATTTGATTTCCAAAGAAATTTAAACGGATGACTCAGCTGCAGCGAGTTGTTAACGGCCCGAAGGAAAGAAATACTGCGAATGCAAACTACGGCCGGCCTGTAACGTAACGCGATTGGTACCAAACGACTGAGTAAGCGATGACGTCACTCATATCCAGAGATCACACCCATGTGACCGCGGATGTGCTTTCACGAGAATGGAACGTATGTAAACATTCTGCAGGCAGGTGTTTCATACCTCTTCTGGGAACATCAACTCAGATTTAATCTAAACTGACTTGTGTCTTGACATTAATTTCCCATAAAGTAAGAAATTAATCAGCTTCCTTTAAGCTAATTATCGCAAGCGGAGGGAACAAATAAAATTTCAGTGAAGGTGTAAAAGAAGGTGTTAGGAGATAGAAAAACAATAGAAACATTTACGTAAAGGAGTAACACAACAGTACACGATCACGTAGAAAAATTACAGTAGACTAATATTCTACGGGCATATCCAAACAATGAATCCTGACAGACTGACAAGAAAAAATGTACGGCATTTCGAAAAATTAAAAGACAAACTTAAGCTAATTAGGAAAGTGCGCAGAGAACTAGAAAAAACTGGTTAAATAAGAAACTTGGGGAAAAAAACAAGATACAGAAACAGAATGAAGAAGTGAAAAGGTTTCCAAAACAAAACGTTTGCAGAAAGCGAGGGAAGCAAATGGACAGCAGAAGAAAGGACAGGAAAGAATGAACAGACGAAGGATATTGAAGAAAAAGTCACACTCTCAGCGGCCTAAACATGGCCCTTAGCTCCCCTCTAAGGAAATAAGACGAAGCAATAAACTTTCATAAAAAGTTTGTATACTACAAGTATTTCCACTTATGTTTACAGCCAATGAACCCCCAGCTTGAATGTGACACGATATATGACACGGCTAAAAAGAAACACCACAAACGTTGTTTTCGGTGATTGCTTCATTATTTTCAGCTCAACACAAAAAATATTCGTGTAGGCAGTCGCCACATGCAATGAGCTACAAAAAAGGCGATGATATTGCAGTGAGGTCCAAATCGAGGTCACAGATCCTATTCAGTGGCGCACTTTTTACTGTCCCCGCTGGCAGCGACGCTCTCATATAAAACAAAGGATTATCTGATGAGGAGAGGTTCGAAGTGACACCCAAAAGTTCCCGAAATATATTAATTAAAATTATTACATATTATTTAACTCTTATTCTGCACTGTTACCTTCAAAATACTTCCCTCGGGAGAAAATACAAGGAAACCAACGTTTTACTAACTAAGAATGTATCCTGGGAATCTTTATTTTTTAGCACGTTTAGTACCTTCTGCGATTCCCCTTTAATCTCCTCCACTGTATCAAATAGCCCTTTCAAATCACCCTTTCAATACGATTTTCATCTAGGGGAAGAGAACTAAGATACGTAGACCTAGATACGTAGTGAGCATGCTCGGTGGACGAAAAGCTTTAGTCTTGTTTTATATCAAAAACTCCTGAATACTGTATGTTGTATGTGATGGCGCTTTATCGTGGGGGACTACTCAGATGTTCCTACGTCACTTCTGTGGACGTTTTCACCACATATACTGCCTAAAAAGTCTTGTAACACTGCAATAGAACACTTCGTTGAGCGTCTGACCAGGAGGGACGAACTCGAACAATCCTGTCAAAATATACACTGCGTCCCCCTTCCCTCCTACTCGTCGTCAGGTGCATTTTCTGTGATGTTTAGGGAGATATTTGCAATTTTGTTTTTGCATTGTGTAAGTGGAGTCAGACCAAATAAATACTGTTCATCAGGTCCTTCATGTGACACCCAGTTTCCCATTACAAAGAAAATGTATTTATAAGCGGAATTTTCTGTGTCCATTCTATAGACCGAGTCCCGAATTAATCTTGTGCGGTATTTGTTTTATCGACACGTATTAACGGAACAGTAGAACAGAAACAATAAACTCATTGGCTGCGATCACCACACAGCAGCGCTGCTCAGTCACTGTTGGAGTACTGGCTCTTTTTCACGTTTTCAAAAAATGGTTCAAATGGCTCTGAGCACTATGGGACTTAACATCTGAGGTCATCAGTCCCCTAGAACTTAGAACTACTTAAACCTAACTACCCTAAGGACATCACACACATCCATGCCCGAGGCAGGATTCGAACCTGCGACCATAGAGGTCGCGCGGTTCCAGACTGAAGCGCCTATAACCGCTCGGCCACAGCGGCCGGCTTCACGTTTTAATGTCAGCTCTAATACTTATCGCTAAAATGAATATCGCAGTAGATAATTGAGGATTGCTCTTTCGAATTGGCACCGGAAATTCCGCTTAAAAAGGATTTTGTTACTAACGGGAAACAAACCGACTTTTTCTGTCGACAATGAGCGCTGCGTGAAAGACATGATGAGCAGTATATGTGTGAGCTGACTCCAAGTACACATTGCAAAAACAATATTGCAGTTATCACCCGAAACATCACAGAAAATGCACCTGACGAGTCTTAAGAGGTGCACCCGGCACATACAAAATGTTTGACAGTCATAGGTGAAAATGAAGTAGGCGAGTAGAGGACGATCAAACAAGCATATAGTCGTAATAAATATAGTACCGGGAACTGGTGGTTTCCCTGATACCACATATACACAAGTCAGTCATGCCAATATTACAACACTGTTAATATTTAAGGCCGAGTTTTGGCGGAAGTTCGTTATGGTGGAAGGATGTGCATGTACATGACCTACATCTACATTTATACTCCGCAAGCCACCCAACGGTGTGTGGCGGAGGGCACTTTACGTGCCACTGTCATTACCTCCCTTTCCTGTTCCAGTCGCGTATGGTTCGCGGGAAAAACGACTGTCTGAAAGCCTCCGTGCGTAATCTAATCTCTCTAATTTTACATTCGTGATCTGCTCGGGAGGTATAAGTAGGGGGAAGCAATATATTCGATACCTCATCCAGAAACGCACCCTCTCGAAACCTGGACAGCAAGCTACACCGCGATGCAGAGCGCCTCTCTTGCAGAGTCTGCCACTTGAGTTTGTTAAACATCTCCGTAACGCTATCACGCTTACCAAATAACCCTGTGACGAAACGCGCCGCTCTTCTTTGGATCTTCTCTATCTCCTCCGTCAACCCGATCTGGTACGGATCCCACACTGATGAGCAATACTCAAGTATAGGTCGAACGAGTGTTTTGTAAGCCACCTCCTTTGTTGATGGACTACATTTTCTAAGGACTCTCCCAATGAATCTCAACCTGGTACCCGCCTTACCAACAATTAATTTTATATGATCATTCCACTTCAAATCGTTCCGCACGCATAATCCCAGATATTTTACAGAAGCAACTGCTACCAGTGTTTGTTCCGCTATCATATAATCATACAATAAAGGATCCTTCTTTCTATGTATTCGCAATACATTACATTTGTCTATGTTAAAGGTCAGTTGCCACTCCCTGCACCAAGTGCCTATCCGCTGCAGATCTTCCTGCATTTCGCTACAATTTTCTAATGCTGCAACTTCTCTGTATACTACAGCATCATCCGCGAAAAGCCGCATGGAACTTCCGACACTATCTACTAGGTCATTTATATATATTGTGAAAAGCAATGGTCCCATAACACTCCCCTGTGGCACGCCATAGGTTACTTTAACGTCTGTAGACGTCTCTCCATTGATAACAACATGCTGTGTTCTGTTTGCTAAAAACTCTTCAATCCAGTCACACAGCTGGTCTGATATTCCGTAGGCTCTTACTTTGTTTATCAGGCGACAGTGCGGAACTGTATCGAACGCCTTCCGGACGTCAAGAAAAATAGCATCTACCTGGAAGCCTGTATCTAATATTTTCTGGGTCTCATGAACAAATAAAGCGAGTTGGGTCTCACACGATCGCTGTTTCCGGAATCCATGTTGATTCCTACATAGCAGATTCTGGCTTTCCAAAAACCACATGATACTCGAGCAAAAAACATGTTCTAAAATTCTACAACAGATCGACGTCAGAGATATAGGTCTATAGTTTTGCGCATCTGCTCGACGACCCTTCTTGAACACTGGGACTACCTGTGCACTTTTCCAATCATTTGGAACCTTCCGATCCTCTAGAGACTTGCGGTACACGGCTGTTAGAAGGGGGGCTGCCTCACTTTCGTATGGAATACGTGGCACAAATCATGGAGAACAAGCGTAATGGTCGTGGCTTGTCAGCGCAATGGCCTTCCAGGTCCCCCGACTGGAAGCCGTTGAACTTTTTTGTATGGAGTTATTTACAAGATCTGATGTATACCAGTTCTGCGAATAGCTTCGATGCACTCCGAGAATGCATTGTGGATGGTTGTCAATACATTCAGCACACGCCTGGGAGTTTTGAACGTGTAAGGGCTTCAATAAGGGAGCGTGCTTAAGCGGGCTGTAGAGGTTGCCCATTCCAGGGTTGGAAACCCTTTTGTTTGTCAGGATGAAGGCAGAGGAACCTGTGTGGCGTCATCAGAGACAACGAAGCAGCATTCAGTATTATTTCATTTATTTGTCTGAATACATCTCGTCGCTGTATCTTTGATGGCAGCTAGCGTCTTAGCTCGCCGCCCAGGTACCTGCCGGACGTAGAGGCTCACTCAGTGGCTACCACATCTCGCTGCATCAGCACTGCGCTCAGGCTGGTGACTTGTAGTAAGCGGTCTGTTACTCCCATGTCACTGACCCTGTCGTCGAACCACATGGACCGCGATGTCGAGTGTCATGAGGTCGTGTTGAATGTTGATCCTGGCTCGCTTGTTTGGTAGATCGTCTGACTCAAGTGAAACTGGAGCTTAGAACAGTTTGTGTTCCAGGCCGTAACGGTGTTGCTAGGCCCCTGGACTACCACTGGGCCCCTGGACTACCCATCAGTGGTGGCTGGTACTGGAAGCTTCCATCATCCGTGGCTACAGACTGTTCCATATCTCATAAGACAGCAGTAGTGTGACATACTGGAATAGTCTCAAACACAAGATGTTACAATCCAGTAATCAGAGAAACGAGTGCAAACGACAACAGCGTCTTTGATTCTACCGATGTACTGACTAGCCTAGCGAGGGGAGTATTTATGGTGTAGAGGAGAAGTTCGGCTGTTTGAGTCAATCGTCATGACCGAATCGGTTCTGCTTTTCTGAGTTGTGAGCTGCCTTCCGTTCTGCTACATTTGCTTAAACAATTTGTCTCAGAGTCTTAACTACTTTGTCTGACGCATGATGTGTGCTGTTACATCCTGCTTAGCGCTTCTTACACACTCTTATGAGAGTACCAGGGGCAGGTTGGTCTGCACTCATTTAATCCTTTTCGCTGAGCTCACTCGCACTCACACAGAAGTGTTGCTGTCGCGCTCTTGATGACCATCTATCCGTGCTGAAATGTTTATACCTAGCGGCTGGCTCATGTTGGTACTCCCGCGTGCTTAAGCAATGCCGCTCTGTTTAAACTTAGAAAAGTTCAGTCTCACGCTCCCTTATTTCCTTAATGCGTAACACTGCCTTGTATGGTGTCCGTCTGTATAGTTTGTAACTTCTGGGACTCTGTTACAAGAATTTTTGGTATTCAGTCGTAATACGTGGTATGTTGACTGGAATACTCTCTTTCAAATTCTGAAGGTGCCAGGGGTGAAATACAGGGAGCGAAAGGCTATTTACAGTTTGTACAGAAACCAGATGGCAGTTATAAGGCTCGAGGGACATGAAAGGGAAGCAGTGGTTGGGAAGGGAGTGATACATGGTTGTAGCCTCTCTCCGATGTTATTCGATCTGTATATTGAGCAAGCAGTCAAGGAAACAAAAGAAAAATTCGGAGTAGGTATTAAAATCCGTGGAGAAGAAATAAAAACTTTGAGGTTCGCCGATGACATTGTAATTCTGTCAGAGACAGCAAAGGACTTGGAAGACCAGTTGAACGGAATAGATAGTATCTTGAAAGGAGGATATAAGATGAACATCAACAAAAGCAAAACGAGGATAATGGAATGTAGTCGAATTATGTCGGGTGATGCTGAGGGAATTAGATTAGGAAATGAGACACTTAAAGTAGTAAAGGAGTTTTGCTTTTGGGGAGCAAAATAACTGACGATGGTCGAAGTAGAGAGAATATAAAATGTAGACTGGCAATGGAAAGGAAAGCGTTTCTGAAGAAGAGAAATTTGTTAACTTCGAGTATAGATTTAAGTGTCAGGAAGTCGTTTCTGAAAGTATTTGTATGGAGTGTAGCCATGTGTGGAAGTGAAACATGGACGATAAATACACTCCTGGAAATGGAAAAAAGAACACATTGACACCGGTGTGTCAGACCCACCATACTTGCTCCGGACACTGCGAGAGGGCTGTACAAGCAATGATCACACGCACGGCACAGCGGACACACCAGGAACCGCGGTGTTGGCCGTCGAATGGCGCTAGCTGCGCAGCATTTGTGCACCGCCGCCGTCAGTGTCAGCCAGTTTGCCGTGGCATACGGAGCTCCATCGCAGTCTTTAACACTGGTAGCATGCCGCGACAGCGTGGACGTGAACCGTATGTGCAGTTGACGGACTTTGAGCGAGGGCATATAGTGGGCATGCGGGAGGCCGGGTGGACGTACCGCCGAATTGCTCAACACGTGGGGCGTGAGGTCTCCACAGTACATCGATGTTGTCGCCAGTGGTCGGCGGAAGGTGCACGTGCCCGTCGACCTGGGACCGGACCGCAGCGACGCACGGATGCACGCCAAGACCGTAGGATCCTACGCAGTGCCGTAGGGGACCGCACCGCCACTTCCCAGCAAATTAGGGACACTGTTGCTCCTGGGGTATCGGCGAGGACCATTCGCAACTGTCTCCATGAAGCTGGGCTACGGTCCCGCACACCGTTAGGCCGTCTTCCGCTCACGCCCCAACATCGTGCAGCCCGCCTCCAGTGGTGTCGCGACAGGCGTGAATGGAGGGACGAATGGAGACGTGTCGTCTTCAGCGATGAGAGTCGCTTCTGCCTTGGTGCCAATGATGGTCGTATGCGTGTTTGGCGCCGTGCAGGTGAGCGCCACAATCAGGACTGCATGCGACCGAGGCACACAGGGCCAACACCCGGCATCATGGTGTGGGGAGCGATCTCCTACACTGGCCGTACACCACTGGTGATCGTCGAGGGGAGACTGAATAGTGCACGGTACATCCAAACCGTCATCGAACCCATCGTTCTACCATTCCTAGACCGGCAAGGGAACTTGCTGTTCCAACAGGACAATGCACGTCCGCATGTATCCCGTGCCACCCAACGTGCTCTAGAAGGTGTAAGTCAACTACCCTGGCCAGCAAGATCTCCGGATCTGTCCCCCATTGAGCATGTTTGGGACTGGATGAAGCGTCGTCTCACGCGGTCTGCACGTCCAGCACGAACGCTGGTCCAACTGAGGCGCCAGGTGGGAATGGCATGGCAAGCCGTTCCACAGGACTACATCCAGCATCTCTACGATCGTCTCCATGGGAGAATAGCAGCCTGCATTGCTGCGAAAGGTGGATATACACTGTACTAGTGCCGACATTGTGCATGCTCTGTTGCCTGTGTCTATGTGCCTGTGGTTCTGTCAGTGTGATCATGTGATGTATCTGACACCAGGAATGTGTCAATAAAGTTTCCCCTTCCTGGGACAATGAATTCACGGTGTTCTTATTTCAATTTCCAGGAGTGTAGTTTGGACAAGAAGAGAATAGAAGCTTTCGAAATGTGGTGCTACAAAAGAATGTTGAAGGTTAGATGGGTAGATCACATAACTAATGAGGATGTATGAGTAGGATCGGGGAGAAGAGACGTTTGTGGCACAACTTGACTAGAAGAAGGGATCGGTTGGTAGGACATGTTCTAAGGCATCAAGGAATCACCAATTTATTAATGGAGGGCAGAGTGGAGGGTAAAAATCGTAGAGGGAGACCAAGAGATGAATACACTAAGCAGATTCAGAAGGATGTAGGTTGCAGTAGGTACTGGGAGATGAAGAAGCTTGCACAGGATAGAGTAGCATGGAGAGCTGCATCAAACCAGTCTCAGGACTGAAGACCACAACAACAACAACGTGGTATCGGGGAAACTATTGGTTTGTGGTCCAATGTTTAGTGGGATTATTTGCTTGTTTGATTGTCTTCTACTCGTGCCTTTGGTTTGTAGCTGTAACAGTCAAACACCTTGTATAAAAAGACAGATCACCATTGACTAAGTCTGTTCCTGACCTAAGGGCGTTTCTCTAAAATCGTGCTTCAACAATTGCTGCGTTCTGCAGTGGTTTTGCCGAGTCTAAAACAGAAATTTCTACAAGTAAAACAAAGAAGGCAAAACTTTAGGTAGACAGCTCTGTCTTTGTGATGCTCTTTCAGGTCTGCCATCACAAAACTGCGATGTCACAGACACACGACACTAGAAGTTTGCTCACGGGCAATTAACCAAACCACTCAGCTCGCAGCCGCTCGCCACAGTGATTTAAGAAGAGTTCACGAAGACATCGAATTGTTTTTCATTGTACTCGTAACCATTTTGTGCGGCAGAGAAAAAAAGAAAAAGAAAAGACGATGTTGTGCAAGGGGAAAGACTGAGAGCACTAAGTACTTTGTTACAAGTTTGCTTGTTTGCATCTTGCTTTTACGACTTGAAAATGTTATGTTGTGCTACATTCACTTCTGAAGCCAGTTTGTTCTTAACCTCAATAAATCCAATGGTTTTTTTCCTCGTGCAGTTGGGGACTATTAGGGTTAGCAACTTGTCATTGTGGGGAGCAGTCTTCTAGGTCCATAGTTTTTCGTCTTGTCTCTTTTTCAATTAGATCAGTTCCAGCATAGAATAACTTACTGCTCTAGAGATATTGTATACGTAACGCTGAAAATGCTCTTTGTATACTTTTCTTTGCCTTTAATCATCTTTATTAACAAAATTTCCTGGCATCATTTATTTTTCCAAAATTTCTGTTTCTCTTTTTCAGATTCTTAGTGTTTCCAATTGGTTTGCTACCATATTTTCACACTCTTTCGAAGACATTTCTGATTTTTTCTTTTAATTCGGTGCATTCTATCGTGTTCATATTGTCGTTTGCTTGAAGCTCTCGCTTTCTCTCTTATAACTACCGCCCATATTTGAAATTTTCTTTCGTTTGTTCTCTTCACACAGAGAACACCTTTTGATGTTTCGGTAAGTTCTTTTGTTAATTGACCCTTTCATCCACTCCTAAATGATTTAACTTTCTAACATACAGCATTTAATACTTAATTTAAGCTGGTATAACTCTGTTCTTAAAGAGATTCTTATAATACATATTACTAACATCATGTCTGATGATTGTGAATCTGAGAAATCAATGATCAACTGAACTTCGGAAGTGATTCAACGTTGTTTATTGTAAGTTCAAATATTAGCCGATTTCATTTTTAGTTCGGTCCATATTAAGTCGGTTTTTCATTCGTTTCGCTCTCGAATAGTACCACAACACAATACATGACTGAACTTAAGGATTTTCCAAAATAGTGTTTGTAGCACAATATGAAACAGAATAGCGGTTAGACTTTTCTGCACCTCGTATAACCTCTGTAACACGCCAACAGGAAATCATACGATGGCAGCCGAAATGATTACATTCTCAGTGGCATCTAGTGACATTAAGCGACGAAATCAAAAGAATAATTTTTATGAATGACGAGGAACTGTTGATGAAATGATTATTCACTACCATTTTGATAAACCAATCATCAACTAATACAAAATTACTTGCACAGTTTATAGGGTATCATTGTCAATGTCTCGTCAAAAATTTAAATAAAAACTATCCCTGCGCCGTGTGTATGATAACCGTAAACAGTCATTGCACTGATAAGTCTAATAATCAGAGTACACAGTCTGTATTCAGCTTTAAGGAACATAAATCGATATCGCTGCGATGTATCGAATCTTATCCTAATCCACCTCTTCTGGACCCTAGATCATAGGTGGTGCGGAGATGTCGCATCAGCTGAGAGGTGTGCCCAGGTTCTGGCTCGTGCAGAAAACATGCATTGGCAGTCTGAGGGGGGGGGGGGGAGGGGAGAGTGGCTCACAGAGTGAACTAGTACGTGTCCGGGCGCAGAAAGGGGGGGTGCGAAGTATTTATTTAACGATTAGTATTCTGCAATACTGAAGAGCATGAGCAAAACTATCCGGACTCCCCTATGTAATGCGAATTGACCATCGGATGTCACAAGAGGCGAATTGCTAGTGTAAAGGGAAGCTGGGAGCATTGCGTTGGCAATAGAGAAGCAGTGACTTGTGAATTCCAAACTGCTACCAGTAGTCCGTTTAGCACAGTAACTGTGAGATGGGAGTTAAAAAGAATGGGGTACAGTAATAGAGGAACTCCTCATAAGCCACGCATTTCTGTAGTAATGCTAAGCGACGCTTGAGGTGTAAATAGCAATGTCACTGGAGAGAGGATGGCTGGAAACGAGTGATCTGGAGTGAAAATCACGGTACAGACTGTTGAGGTTTTAGAGGGATTATAAGAGGCGCAGAAAAAAAATCCCCATTCTACTTAATGTTCTATTACCAACGCTATTTGGAGAACTCTTAAGCTCAATCATATATTGTTGTAGCTTTTGGGGGGATCTGGGTTTGGCGAATGCCTGAAGGACATTACCTACCGCCATGTGTAGTACCAACAGTGAAGTACGGAAGAGGTAGTGTTACGGTACGAGAATGTTTTTCGTGTTCAGGGCGTGGTCCCCTTATTGCACTTAAGAAAACTCTACATGCCGAAGGATAAAATCTCATTTTACGGCACTGTATACTGCGTATAGCTGACATGGAGATGATGACCAAAGTGACGATTCACCCTGTCATAAAGCAGCATCCGCGAGGAAATGATCTGTGGACAATAACACTGCTGAAATGGACTAGCCTACACAGTGCCCCGACCTGAATCCAAGGGAATGCCTTTACGATGAGTTAGAACGTCGACTGCGCTCCAGGTTTCAGCTTTCAATATCACTAACTTCTCTGGTTTTAGCTCTTGACGAAGAACGGACTGCTATTCATCAAAGACTTTCATTGATAGTGTCCCCAACAGAACTGAAGTCGTCACAAAGCCAAAGAATGGACACACCGCATACTAATGTCCACTTACAGACGTCCGGATACTTTTGATCAGATAATTTATTTTTCTTTACAGCTGCCGGACGAATAAAAAAAGGCAATGATTAAATGAAGTGAAAATGTGAATAGAGAGCTTGCTGATGTGCTACGAGTAGACTTCATGTCGAAACAGGGATGTTTTCATGATCTCAAAGCATAGTAATCATTAAAGGGTCAATTTCAAGATCCCTTTTTATCACAGCATGTTCACTGAGATTTATTGAAGAATGGTAGTAGCAAATTGAGAAAACCCGTGTAACATAAATAGGCACACGGTTATAGAAGTTACACTTAAAGAAAAAAAAAAAGAAAAGGGAGAAAGTGACCCACTACGAAGGAATTATCCGAAATGGATGGAAATCAGCAGATATGATGTACAATGTGTAGGAAAACAATCACAGTTTCAGAAAAATTGGATTATTTATTCAAGAGAAAGACCTTCACAAATGTAGCAACTCTATAACGACGCGTTGGTACAACACTGACCCTCATACAAGGTGTTATTCCGCTTGGGATTGATTTGATAGAGTTTTTGGATGTCCCCCTGAGGGATATCGAGAAAAATTCTTTCCAATTGGCGCGTTAGATCGTCAAAATCCAGAGCAGGTTGGAAGACTCGGCCCATAATGATCCAAAAGTTCTCAGTTGGAGAGAGACCCGGTGACCTTGCTGAACAGTGCACAGTTTTGTAAGCACGAAGACTAGCAACAGGAACTCTCGCCGCGTGTGTGTTTGGGGGGGGGGGGGGGGGGGCAGAGTGGGATCTTGCTAAAATATAAGACCAGGATGTCTTGCGATGGAGGGCAGCAAAACGAGGTGTAGAATACCGTTGATAGAATATCGTTAACGTACTATCATGCTGTAAGACTGTCATATAAAACAGCCAAATGGGTCTTGCTATGAAAAGAAATGTCTCTCCAGACCACCACTCCTGGTTGTCAGTCTATAAGGCGGATGATAGGCGGCGGTCCGGTTGGTATCCCACGGCTGTCCAGGGCTCTCCCGACACGTCTTCGGCCTGAAATCGCATTCAGAGGAGTAGAACTGTCTTCAGTGATGAGTCCAAGTTCGAACTCAGCTCCGATGACCGGCGGAGATGTGTCTGGAGACCCCTCTGGACAGCGGTGCGATACCAGCCTGAGTGTTGGGCGCCATAAGGCCTGACAACCGTGACTGATCGTCTGGGTTGCCATTTCATTTCATAGCAAGATTTCTTTGGTTGTCATCAGCGGCTCCCTTGTAGCCCAGCGGTACGTCGACGATATTCTACGCCCTGTTGTGTTGCCCTTCGTACCCTATTCTTGTAGAACCTAAGAAAATATTCTGAGCTCAAAAATAATGCGGTTTCTTGAACAGAAAGATCTCCTCTATGACAGTCAGCATGGCTTTCGAAAACATCGATCATGTGAAAACCAACTCGCACTTTTTTCACATGACATACTGAAAGCTTTGGATCGAGGCAACAGGTAGGTGGAGTGTTTCTTGATTTCCGGAAAGCATTTGACTCAGCACCGCACCTACGCTTATTGACAAAAGTACGATCATTTGGGAGATCAAGTGAAATTCGTGACTCGATTGAGGACTTCTTGGCACGTAGGACACAGCACGTTATCTTGGCTGAAGAATTATCATCAGATGTTGAAGTAAGTTCGGGTGTGGCCCAGGGAAGTGAGTTGTTACTCTTGCTGTTCATGTTGTATATAAATGACCTTGCAGACAAAATTAATAGTAAAATCAGGCTTTTTGCAGATGATGCAGTTATTTATAATCAAGTCGTGCCTGAGAGAAGCCGCATAAATATTGTCAGATCTTGATGAGATTTCAACATGGTGTAGAGATTGGTAACTCGCTCTAAATGCTCAGAAATATAAATTTTTGCACTTCACAAAACGAAAAAAAGTAGTAACCTATGATTATAATATCAGTGGGTCACTGTTGGAATCGGCAACTCCTACAAATAACTGCGTGTAACGCTCCATAGGCATATGAAATGGAATGATCACATAGATGCAATTGTGGTTAAAGCAGGTGGTAGACTTGGGTTTATTGGTGCAATACTGGGGAAGTGCAATCAGTCTACAAAAGAGATTGCTTACAAATCGCTCGTGCGAGCCATCTTAGAATGTAAAATTTGAAATTTTCCCGGCGAACCAACTGTTCAAAAAGATTTCGCGATTGCAGCGGGTCGTCGTAAACTTCATTGCACGATATTTGGGGTGGACAACTGCCAGCCATCTTCAGGTGAGCCGAACGAGTCCTCGTTCAGCTCATCTGAAGATGGCCGCAAGTTGTCCAGCCGAAATATCGTGCAATGAATTTTTCGCAAGCCCGAAATCTTTTTGAACCATCCTAGAATATTGATCAAGTGTGTGGGACCCGTAAAAGGTAGAGGGGACATTGAACATATACAGAGAAGACCAGCACGAATGGTCACAGGTTTGTTTAAGCCATTGGAGAGTGTCACAGAGATGCTGAAGGAACTGAAATGGCAGGCTCTTGAAGACAGACGTTAACTAACCCTAGAAAGTCAAATTAATAAAGTTTCAAGAACCGGCTTTAAATGGTTACTCTAGGCATATACTACAACCCCCTACGTAACGCACACGCAGGGATCTTGAGAAGATTAGAATGTCAAGACATCCTGGCCAAGGCAAGAGTTTGTACGCCAGTATTCGTGCTTGCCAAACCCTGCCTTGGCCAGCATGGTCACTGGATCTCTCCCAATTGACAACTTTTGGAACATTATTGGCTTGCCCCTCCAAGTAGTTCAGGATTTTGACGACTTAACGCGGTAATCGGACGGAATTTGGCACGCTTTCCCTCAGTAGGACGTCTAATAACTCTAGCTATCAATGCTAAGCCGAACGACAGCTTGTATAAGGGACTGAGGTGAAACAACGCTTTATTGGTTTGCCCAGTTTGTGAAACTTTGGGTCTAGTGAAGCAGGGGATACAACCCGTCGGCTTTGACCAATGACGTCAGAGTTGGCCAGAGAGCATTTATTACACAGATGAAAGAACTGCCAAGAATGTTCAGAAACAAAGGAATACGAGAGACGAAAAATATAGTTGACATATATAAAGGCCAGTAGTACTTTCACGTTAAGGATATCGCGGGTTTGTATCGTATTATTTCTCTGTAAAATGAAAGGGAAAAAATGGATGCAAAATTTTCGTAGCATACAATACATCACGTCACATATATATGAGTTTTATCTCGAACCTCATTCGAACTGTACTGCTTAAGTGCAGTACGGCATACGAGTTTGGCGTACGTCGATCTCTTCGTTTCCACTAGCATTGGTGTCCTGTTGTTCAGCTGAACTATGTATCCCCCGCTTCAATAAACCCTAAATGAAACAGGGGATACAAATTTTACATGTGTTGTTTATTTCACCATTGCTATCACTAACAGTCTGTTCTTACGTAGATATTAGTACTACCGATGGCAGAACGAGCTATGTACATAATATACTTATCCCATACTTCCGCTGACCTCTATAAATGTACACTGCTAACGAAAGCCCGGAAATGGACGTACGTTACATTTGCAATCTGTACCTCAGTTGAACTACATGAAGAGGCAAGAAGACGACACATATGCAATTTGTATCCCGTACTTCACTATGGGGTACAGTTTTTTTTTCCGTCTTCGACGCTAATAGTATCCCATTCTTTATTTGAGCTATATAGCTATACACAACATTTGTATCCTGCTCTCCAGTTGACATATAGTGGTAAATCTCATCAATGTTACGTATGTCGTTCTTTTCAAATACGCAGTGTCAATTTAAAGGTCAACTGAAGGATGGGATACAAATTTCAGTTGTATCGGCCGTTTCGCCTTTAATATTGCTGGTACAGATTCGAAAACATCGTACTGATACTAGTGCTGGGAAACGAAAGAAGAACGACAGCTGCGAAATTTCTGTTACGTACTGGTGTACACGAAAACATACGTATTGGTGTGATACAACAATGAAATACGTCAAAATATTGAAATGCAGTAAAAGAATAAAATGGAAAAGTGAACTTACCGGACGGGAACTTCCTAAAAGAACCGAAACTCACCTAGAAAGACATCAACAAAAATCACATACCCACATACACAACATTCCGAAAACAAACAAACACACACACACACACACACACACACACACAAGCGCAAGCGCGCGCGCGCTACACACATACACGCACAGACACACACATTCACCCCCCACCCTAATGTGAAATTAGCTAACATATTTCGAACGGTACACTTGTTCAACAAGTTTAAACGGGCAATTGCTATGCTATTTGTGCAAACCCCTGTGGATAATGATCTGAACTCAATATTGTGATTTACTACGAGATGCTGATAACCCCTTTCCCTTAAATCCCTATATGAAGAAAACCCGTCTGAAATTACAATGGAACCATCTGCAACGTGATCTTCAATTAAGCTGACCAAAAATTCTTTCCTTCGACTGGGTACTGCTTTCAACACTACATCGTCACCCTCCTGACCTGAAACTAGAGCCCCCCAAACCCATAATTCCACCGGAGGTCCCCCCCCCCCCCCTGTTGTACTTCCTTTTGTCAGAATGTGATTCGTCAGTTTCCATCATAACAGTCCCCCCCCCCTCCCCCACATTCATGGGCACACAGCTACACAGAATATCTCAAACAACAACAGCGCTTTTCATAATGTCTCTCAAGGATAGCTTAGATTTTTCGAACCACGACCCTCTAATAATGGATCGCCACAACCTATCTCTGCTGCTGCAGCGCCATAACAATAAGTCGTGAGTACGGCGACGAGATACACTTGTGAGGCGCATATGTTCGCCGCACTCACGACATCGAACATACTCAGCAATGAGACCACACATTTGCAAAATATAAATCGTGGTCAACACGTCTTCGCCCATAGCCTCTCGTAAATCATCAGATAAATCCATGCCTACAAACGAAAATGAGATACTAAAAATTGTTCTAAAATAAGAAACTAGTAGTCCAAATTACATCATTGCCACTAAGAATGAAATTAAGTACCGAATGAATTATAAACAACCAATTAATTTAATAAATGCGGCACGAATATTTTCAGCAATATGTAGCTATCACTTTTAAAATCACATTCAATTATTTTAATGTACAATGATAGCGCTTATCCGGAACACAGAACTGCCTTATTATCTATGGCTCGAAGTGAATACATTACTATCTATGGGTAACGTATGACGTCATTGGTCAAAGCCGACGGGTTGTATCCCCTGCTTCACTAGACCCCTAACTTTTCTATAACTTTTTTAGTGCAGTAGAGTGATAGGTGTACCTAGCGAGTAAGCTGACCAGTAATGCTGTCTACAAACGCTCTGATACCGAACGAGTACGACAACAAACCACATGTCAAAAGTCGTAGTGAGCCAGCGACATTTTATAAAATCGTAAGCTTACAAGTTTTCATCCTCCTGCGTGAATTATACCATGTCCTCACTGGAATACTCTTAAGATTATTTCCTGTCAACCACATGAGCGATTATGAAGTGTCTGCTGTTCCGACAGGCCGCACTGCTGGTGGGGTACGGGCGATATGCAGCAGAGCGGCGCCAGCTAGCGTGACTTTTCGCTGGCTCGGAATTCCCTGCCACGGCTGTCCCGTTACCTGGCAACACGACGCCGGCCCCACGTGACGCCGCTGCAGATTGGCTGGGGCGGCGCCTGCGCCTGCGCCGGCGCGCACGTGCTGCCCGCGCGCACCCGCCGCCTCCACACGTGGCTCGCTGCCCACCGTCGTCTCCGCGCCGCTGCCAGCTTTTCACAGCGATCTTTAACAAATTTTCTGTTCTCCGCACTCCACACCACGCCAGAATTCAAAAGCTCCTTCCGTGGACTTCGCAACAACTAAGCTGGATTGGGTAATCTCCTCAAGCTTTAGCGCGTCACTCCCTTCCGCTTGGCTTTTTCTCTTTTCTTTGTCCTTCACTTCTGAATAACGGTTTCTTTTCATTTAGTTTTGTTGTTTAATTATGTCTGCTACGAGATAATGCTCTTAAATTGCACGACGTTCAATGAAGATTTTTTAGCCACCCCACGAGAATGACTTACCTTCTGTTTGTTACGTCACGTCTGCCACGTTCTCATAATTTCTCTAGTATGCAGAGCCGAACCGACGGCGATCCTGCGTCCTTGCCAACAATGTGTCCCTGCTAAACCTGCACCCATGCCTCTAGCGAGTTTTCTGTTTGTGTTAAATTTCTTCTGCCAATCCTTTGGATAACACAAAAACACGCACTCAATTTTCCAAGACTGTATCATATACAGGGTGTTACAAAAAGATACGGCCAAACTTTCAGGAAACATTCCTCACACACAAATAAAGAAAATATGTTATGTGGACATGTGTCCGGAAATGCTTAATTTCAATGTTAGAGCTCATTTTAGGTCTTCCACCTACGCTCAATGGAGCACATTATCATGATTTCATACGGGATACTCTACCTGTGCTGCTAGAACATGTGCTTTTTCAAGTACGACACAACATGTGGTTCATGCACGATGGAGCTCCTGCACATTTCAGTCGAAGTGTTCGTACGCTTCTCAACAAATGATTCGGTGATCGATGGATTGGTAGAGGCGGACCAATTCCAAGGCCTCCACGCTCTCCTGACCTCAACCCTCTTGACTTTCATTTATGGGGGCATTTGAAAGCTCTTGTCTACGAAACCCCGGTACCACATATAGAGACTCTTAGTGCTCATATTGTGGACGGCTGTGATACAGTACACCATTTTCCAGGGCTGCATCAGCGCATCAGGGAGTCCATGCGACGGAGGGTGGGTGCATGTATTCTCGCTAACGGAGGACATTTTGAACATTTCCTGTAACAATGTGTTTGAAGTCACGCTGGTACGTTCTGTTGCTGTGTGTTTCCATTCCATGATTAATGTGATTTGAAGAGAAGTAATAAAATGAGCTCTAACATGGAAAGTAAGCGTTTACGGACACATGTCCACATAACATATTTTCTTTCTTTGTGTGTGAGGAATGTTTCCTGAAAGTTTGGCCGTACCTTTTTGAAACACCCCGTATACACTACTGGCCATCAACATTGCTACACCAGGAAGATGACGAGCTACAGACGCGAAATTTAACCGACCCGAAGAAGATGCTGTGATATTCAAATGATTAGATTTTAAGAGCATTCACACAAGGTTGGCGCTGGTGGCGACACCTATAACGTGCTGACATGACGAGAGTTTCAAACCGATTTCTCATACGCAAACAGCAGTTGACCAGCGTTGCCTGGTGAAACGTTGTTTTGATGCCTCGTGTAAGGAGGGAAAATGCGTACCACGCGTTTCCGACTTTGAAAAAGGTCGGATTGTAGCCTATCGCGATTGCGGTTTATCGTATCGAATCATTCCTGCTCGCATTGATCGAGATCTAAAGACTGTTAGGAGAATATGGAATCGGTGGGTTCAGGAGGGTAATACGGAACGCCGTGCCGCATCCAAACGGCAGCGTATCACTAGCAGTCGAGATGACAGGCATCTTATCCACATGGCTGTAACGGATTGTGCACCACGTCTCGATCCCTGAGTCAACAGATGAGGACGTTTGCAAGACAACAAACATCTCCACGAACAGCAAGAACTATCAGCTCGGAGACAATGTCTGCTGTTACCCTTGACGCTGTATCACAGACAGGAGCGCCTGCAGTGGTGTACTCAACGACGAACCTGGGTGCACAAATGGCAAAACGTCATTTTTTTCGGATGAATTCAGGTTCTGTTTACAGCATCATGATGGTCGCATCCGTGTTTGGCGACATCGCGGTGACCGCACATTGGAAGCGTGTATTCGTTATCGCCATACTGGCATATCACCCGGCGTGATGGTATGGGATGCCATTGGTTACACGTCTCGGTCACCTCTTATTCGCATTGAGGGCACTTTGAACGGTGGACGTTACATTTCAGATGTGTTACGACCCGTGGCTCTACCTGTCATTCGATCTCTGCTAAACACTACATTTCAGCAGGATAATGCACGACTGCTTGTTGCAGGTCCTGTACGGGCCTTTCGGGATACAGAAAATGTTCGACTGCTGGCCTGGCCAGCACATTCTCCAGATCTCTCACCAATTGAAAGCGTCTGGTCAATGGTGGCCGAGCAGCTGGCTCGTCACAATACGCCAGTTCTCATAATTTCTCTAGTATGCAGAGCCGAACCGTCGGCGATCCTGCTTCCTTGCCAACAATGTGTCCCTGCTAAACCTGCACCCATGCCTCATGGTCGTAAAGTACTAACGCGAATTCCTTACAGAAGAATGGAAAAACTGGTAGTTGCTGACCTCGGGGAAGATAAATTTGGGTCCCGGAGAAATGTAATGTCGCGAGTGAATACTGACTCTACGACTTAGATTAAGAAAAGGTAAACATACATTTACAGCATTTGTAGACTTAGAGAAAGATTTTAACAATGTTGACTGGAATACTCTCTTTGAAATTCTGATAAAATGTAGGGAATGAAAGGCTATTTACAACTTGTATCTAAACCAGACGGAAATTATATGAAGCCGCGCGATGCGGCCACGCGGTTAGAGGCGCCATATCACGGATTGCGCGGCCGCTCCTTCCGGAGGTTTGAGTCCTCCCTCGGGCATGGGTGTGTGTGTTGTTGTTAGCATAATTTAAGTAGTGTTTAAGTCTAGGGACCAATGACCTCAGCATTTTGGTCCCTTAGGAATTCACACACATTTGGAATTGAAGTTATATGAGTAGAAGGACGTGAAACGGGAAGCAGTGGTTGAGAAGGAAGTGAGACAGGTTCAAATGGTTCAAATGGCTCTGAGCACTATGGGACTTAACATCTGAGGTCATCAGTCCCCTAGAACTTAGAACTACTTAAACCTAACTAACCTAAGGACAGCACACACATCCATGCTGGAGGCAGGATTCGAACCTGTGACCGTAGCGGTGGAGCGGTTCCAGACTGAAGCGCCTAGAACCGCTCGGCCACACCGGCCGGCGAAGTGAGTCAGGCTTGTAGCCTATCTCCGATGTTACTCAGTTTCTTCATTGGGCAATCAGTGAAGGAAACCAAAGAAAAATCTGGAGTAGGAATTAAATTTGAGGTTTGCCGATGACACTACAAATCTGTCAGAGATAGTAAATGAATTGGAAGAGCAGTTGAACGAATGGACAGCATCTTGAAAGGAGGATATAAGATTTCCACTGGGGGCCGAACCGCACAATAACTCTGGGTTCGGTGTGGGGCGGCGATGGGATCGGTGGCCTGTTGTGGGTTGTGAACCACTGAGGGCTACGGCGGGACAAAGCCTCTCAGTCGTTTCTAGGTCCCCGGTTTAATACACAGTACTCAACTATTTGTGGAAATGTCAGCCCACGACTTCCTCTCTTCATCTCAGAGTAATGCTTGCACCCAAGGTTCTCAGCTATTTGTTGGATATATTCCAGTCTGTCTTTGCTTACAGTTTCGACTCTCTCCAGCTCCCTCTAGCAGAATGGAAGCTATTCCCTAATTTCTAACAAATGTCCTATCACACTGTCCCATCTCTTTTTCGGCGTTTTCCATTGATTCCTTCCCTCGCAGATTCTGCAGTGAATCTCCACATTTCTCTTCATATCATTCTATCTAATTTTCATCATCTTTCTATAGTTCCACATTTCAAATGCTTCGGTTCCCTTCTTTTTCGGTTTTCTTACAGTTCGTGGTTCACTTCCATACAATGCTGTGCTCCAAATGCACTTTCTCAGTAATTACTTCCTCAAATTCGGCCCTATTTTTTATACTACTAAACTTCTTTTAGTGAAAGATCCCCCTTTTCCCTTTATCAGTCCGCTCCTTATATCCTCCTGAGATCTTCAGTCTTTCTTAATTTTGTCACCAAGACAGCAGAACTCCTTCACTTCGTCTTTAATCCTATGAGACTGAATTTATGGATACATGTGTAAGATAACAGAAGCTTCTGCAGAGCTGATAGTAAACCTTGGAAGAACTCAAATAGGAAGATGAAGACCCTGAAGATATTTTCGTGATAACATCAAACTCTCTATCACCTAAAACTATCTAAAAAGCTACTTTAAGTGTAATCATAATAACCTTAATGTGTGGAGTACTTTGTCAGTTATAAGGAGACTGTAAAGCAATGCAAAGAAGGTGGTATACATAGTTGATGACAGCTCATAGCATCTAATGAAAGATAAGGCACACCAACTAGGATAACAATTAGTATATGAAGGACGAGTACTGATAACAGAATTTCGGCACTCGATCTTATTTCATTCTTACAACAGATATTCAGAAACGAACGGTCCGAAAAATGCACCCACATAATAAGGTTAAAATTTAATGTATGAATAAATAATAATAAAAGTTAATGTATAAAGAAGCCTGAGAAGTCGTAGGACGATTAATCCAAAAAGTTGTGCAATATCTGAACAACACTGATCTGTTTAATGGACATAAGTATACTCTGTAACTTGTCTAAGAAAAATTATGCCCACCCGACAGGCCGCTCGTTTGGTATGGTCTGCATTTTGATATTATGGGACAGCCGTCGCAACCGTTTTCATCAATTAAGAAGGTGTAATCGGCTCTCACCACAGCAAAGGCAATCAATCAAAAATGGTTCAAATGGCTCTGAGTACTATGGGACTTAACATCTCAGGTCATCAGTCCCCTAGAACTTAGAACTACTTAAACCTAACTAACCTAAGGACGTCATACACATCCATGCCCGAGGCAGGATTCGAACCTGCGACCGTAGCGGTCGCGCGGTTCCAGACTGAAGCGCCCAGAACCGCTCGGCCACGAGCGGCCGGCGGCAATCAATCAGTTAGTTCATTCAGTTCTGTATGTTTATAATGGCTGCATTGTGAATGCTGTTCCCAACCTCGGACTGCAGATTATTCGTTGTAGTTAGTGTAACACCTCGGTTCAGTTTACAGTGATAAAAGCTATAGAAAGAATAATTTAAAATTAAGAATAGAATTTTTAGAGGGGAAAATAGTGTAGAATCAGAGTTCGGTAATTGCAGATCAAAATTATAGTATATCAGCAAGTAGTTTAACGTCTAAGTACAGCAAAGCCACGGAAGCTCCGTCATGGAGAAGCCAGTGATGTTAAACTCTTGTGATGAAAAACCTATAAAAAGGCCTGATCGTCATAATTGCCACCTATTTTGCTTGATTGTTTCGTTAAAGGGTGGGGAACCCGTGACAGTCAGCAAGACAATAATTAGATTGGACTTTATAGTGTTAAGATTCACGATAAACTGTTAGAATATTACGGAGATTGAAAGTGATGTAGTGTACGATATCTGACTGTTGGTATCAAAGGGGTATTAAGGGGATTTTAGGACTTTAGTGCTAGATTGGAACTTTACGGACTTATAGACGACAGAAACTCAAATTATCTGCTGATACGAGTGAATTCAGAGGTACTAGTATTTAGATATTAACGTGTAGACTTTTGAATGTGCCGTGTGCCGTTAGTTGCGAATCTGGACATAGAGCGCGTGTATATCGACATTTGCGGACTATTTAGATTCCTCCAGGCTAGGAACCTTTTAAATAGACCGTCATCCATCACCATCTTAATCCTTGAATATAGAGTGAAAGTGAAATACAAGAGTGTTGTACTTATTTCATTTACCTAGTACTAATCAGTGAAGGTTTCACGGAACCTAAGCTATTCAACAGTAAGTCAGCACCATCTAGCGGAAAGCGTAGGCATTAACTAACACGCTAACTGAAGTGAACGTTTACGTGTTTTAAGGGCTGCTTAATATGACCTTTTGTGACTCTTTGACGTCCCCACTCCCTCCGAAATGTGACGCAGGCTGTCTTAATCATAAAAGGGGAGAGTTTTAGCCGGGCAAATTACTAAATAAAAGTGATAGTTACAAGACTTGCAGTAATAGCAAAAGACAAGGCCCGCACCTCATCGGAGAGTCGTCGCTGTCACGTCTTGAAGTAAAGCCGGAAAACCTACCGACGATACGTATCTACGAGCAGACGTCGATGTGGAGTACCTAAAAAGGGAACCACAAGAGAGTTGGGGATGCTTCATTACCAACTTACAATAAAAGTTTTATTACAGGTCTATGCATGTGATCCGGATGAGATGTTCACTTGTTACAAAAGTAATGCTCCTATAAGCACAAGGCATCTCAAATTTCATATTAACCAATTGGTTTTAAGGAACCCTTGCCGATACGACACAAACTAAAGTGGTTCCGCACGTTCTAACTTTCTCAATTGGCGAGGATATTGCAGGTCGGCTTCAACTACTACACTTCGTCATTCGAAAACTGCAGCAACAGATGCACCAGAAGATGCGAAACCAGCAGTGCGTGTCTACAAGGACTTCAATAAATACAGATATACTGGCTTTACAAGCTTTCCCTCAGCTACATGTTCATTATTTTTATCGATTTTGACATCTGGAGTTTTCTTCTCGAAAATTCTGTAAATTGTAGATCTTACAGCTGCCTTTTTGGATACTCCTGCACATACTTTGAAGTGTTGTACTCTGTCAAACTATAATTAGAATCACCAACATTTTATCTGAGACATACATTCAAGTGGCGCTCGGCAATCGATTAAGCAAATAGAAGCAGCTTAATCATGATCTTCCCCAAGGTTCAGTTTTGGCACCAGTTCTGTTCAGCTTACATACATCTGATCTCTCTGAAACAGAATCGAATGAGTTCATTTTGAAACATCCCCTTAGAAAAATTTATGAATTACTGTGCTGATAAACCTCTTACATTATTTGATTTTCAAACAGCTGAGCAGAACTGAACGTACTGAGACATTTCGCTATTTACTTATTCTGATCAACACTAAACTGACACACAATATTTTTAGCGCAACGCAATCTGACTTTCAATAATCCCTACAAAAGAATGGCCCTGACTAACATTAACCTATACCTTTCACGAATCCCTTATCTCACAAAAATCTTCGTCACTCGAACTACTGCAATACAGCGAGCGCCAATACTGCCAGCTAAATAAAAGATACTAACTACTGAAGGCACTAACTACTGATAGGCATAGTTAGCAAATGAAAGATTTTGACAGAGAACAAACAATGTATTTACCTTAATAATGTTCAAAAGTCATCGTATATATATATCAGTTCATGACATCCAGTCTTACAAATTTACCGTATCTGATGGACACACGTCCAGATCATCCGCTCTCAAAACTCCGCCATCTCTCTCCCACATCCTCCACTGCTGGCGGCTCACTGCCAACTGCGCAACGCTGCGCGCTGTTCAAAAAATGGTTCAAATGGCTCTGAGCACTATGGGACTTAACTTCTGAGGTCATCAGTCCCATAGAACTTAGAACTACTTAAACCTAACTAACCTAAGGACATCACACACATCCATGCCCGAGGCAGGATTCGGACCTGCGACCGTAGTGGTCACGCGGCTCCAGACTAAAGCGCCTAGAGCCGCACGGCCACACCGACCGGCGCTTAATAGTTCGCATGTGAGGAAAATCGTTGTTAAACTATATGCACCAATGAGGACAATAACATGTTGGGTCAGATCTACTACCCTTCACTGGTTTTCACCTTTAAGCGCAGAGAACCATCAGATTTCCGACGAAAGAATACCATTCTCATGGCACATGAAAAATTAACTAAAATTGCCCAGCTCTCAATCCACTCAGATGTGCCTGCGCAGAATGAACTGATTAAAATCCAGGCAGCCAGCTACCATACTGGCAGAATCTATACAAGCAGTGAATTTCAGTATGAGCAGGAAGTGATCAGAAACGTATAATAACATTGCCCAGTAGGAGTATCAGATTCTCATAAGACCTGGTAAAAGACCAGCCCTCATGGAGTAACCGCGATGTACTTGGAAGACAATTACATGATTCGTCCAGGCCATGTCATCTGTGCAGAAAGCCTGTGCCGATGGGAAAAGGCTTCATCTTCTCAATGTGACTGAGGTAGCAACCGTCAAACAAACCAACAAATCGCGACAAGCCCTAGCAGATAAGCTTACCCTGGAAATCTAGAATATTTCTTCGAACTGACGGAGGCAGCTCTCGAATGGATTCAAAACTAAGATATTAATTTGTAAACTTAGCATTTTAGTTCTACTTGTTTGGTAAAACTATGCAATCTGTGTATGTTAGTAGAGCTATAGTTTACGTTGCCATAGGCCAATGGCTTAAAGTTCACATACACTTGATAACATGTTACTGAGGCACAATGGATCAGGACATATTATCGAAATTCAAATGGCTCTGAGCACTATGGGACTTAACATCTGAGGTCATCAGTCCCCTAGAACTTAGAACTACTTAAACCTAACTAACCTAAGGACATCACACACATCCATGCCTGAGGCAGGATTCGAACCTGCGACCGTAGCGGTCGCGCGGTTCCAGACTGTAGCGCCTAGAACCGCTCGGCCACTTCAGCCGGTCGGTAGGCACTGGTATCAACAAGCTTAGAGCGATCACATAAACTCATGATCGCTCTAAGCCTGTTGATACCAGTGCCTACCAATTGTATATTACAGCACTGAGGATGGTCACTAAGTGACCGAAAAATCGATTTTTGGGGATAATAAAACAAAACAAAAAATACGACCAATGCTGTTTCTCCTTCCAATTACAGCAAGATTTGTCATCAGACTGGCGTACAAATTTCCAGTCAGGATGCATCGGATAAGCAAGACAGTGCCCCTACTGCCACATTAAATCTCATCCTAGACCATAGCTCCAGCAGGTTCGTTGCTGGTTGCAGGCGCTTACCTGGCGCCCTTCGAACAAACACACGGCCATCACTAGTACCGAGGCAGAATCAGCTTTCATAAAAATACGCAACAGACGTCCATTCCACCCTCGAATTAGCTCTCGCTTGACGCCACTGAAGTCGGAAACGGTGGTGGTTTCGAGCAGTGGAATGCACACTGCAGGGCGTCTGACTCAGAGTAGTCCTTGAAGTAATCGATCTGAAACAGTTCGTTGCTTCACTATGGTGCTAACTGCCGCTGGAATTGCTGCTGCAGATGTACTACGATGCACCACAGCTGTACGCCGAACACGAGGGTCTTCCACCTCGGTAGTGCCACGTGGCCGTCCGGAGCACAGTCTTCTTGCGAACATACAGCCTCGTGAGTACGCAGTCATGTATAGCGGCTACATCCCTGCCAAGTCTTTCTGCAGGATCGCAGAAGGACCATATAGCTTCTCGTAACCCTCTTACTCGACCTCGTCCAAACTCTGTGGTGTGTTGATAATGGTGTCTTTGTCACCTTAAATGCATTCTTGACTAACATCAACTGACCACGTCCATTGTCAAAGGTAAGTAACGCTCACTACAGTTACAGCATGTCTTTGAAGCAAACCTGATTTTCATCTTCATAGTGGCACAACTAGCGCCACACTTACGCGATTGGCGCGAAATCCGAATACACACCATATTTCTGATTATAAACACGACTACCACGAAGTAATGGCCGCTATCGACATGGGATCTCAAGTTGATTCCGTACTTCTAGATTTCCGGAAAGCTTTTGACACCGTTCCTCACAAGCGACTTCTAATCAAGCTGCGGGCCTATGAGGTATCGTCTCAGTTGTGCGACTGGATTCGTGATTTCCGGTCAGGAAGGTCGCAGTTCGTAGTAATAGACGGCAAATCATCGAGTAAAACTGAAGTGATATCAGGTGTTCCCCAGGGAAGCGTCCTGGGACCTCTGCTGTTCCTGATCTATATAAATGACCTGGTGACAATCTGAGCAGTTCTCTTAGGTTGTTCGCAGATGATGCTGTAATGTACCGTCTAGTAAGGTCATCCGAAGACCAGTATCAGCTGCAAAGCGATTTAGAAAAGATTGCTGTATGGTGTGGCAGGTGGCAGTTGACACTAAATAACGAAAAGTGTGAGGTGATCAACATGAGTTCTAAAAGAAATCCGTTGGAATTCGATTACTCGGTAAATAGTACAGTTCTCAAGGCTGTCAATTCAACTAAGTACCTGGCTGTTAAAATTACGAACAACTTCAGTTGGAAAGACCACATAGATAATATTATGGGGAAGGCGAGCCAAAGGTTGCGTTTCATTGGCAGGACACTTAGAAGATGCAACAAGTCCACTAAAGAGACAGCTTACACTACACTCGTTCGTCCTCTGTTAGAATATTGCTGCGCGGTGTGGGATCCTTACCTGGTGGGATTGACGGAGGACATCGAAAGGGTGCAAAAAAGGGCAGTTCGTTTTCTATTATCACGTAATAGGGGAGAGAGTGTGGCAGATATGATACGCGAGTTGGGATGGAAGTCATTAAAGCAAAGACGTTTTTCGTCGCGGCGAGATCTATTTACGAAATTTCAGTCACCAACTTTCTCCTCCGAATGCGAAAATATTTTGTTGAGCCTAACCTACATAGGTAGGAATAATCATCAAAATAAAATAAGAGAAATCAGAGCTCGAACAGAAAGATTTAGGTGCTCGTTTTTCCCACGCGCTGTTCGGGAGTGGAACGGTAGAGAGATAATATGATTGTGGTTCGATGAACCCTCTGCCAAGCACTTAAATTTGAATTGCAGAGTAATCATGTAGATGTAGATGTACCAACTTTCGTTTATGTCGCTCAACTCCTTCTTGAGGTCGTGAATTTTTTCCTACAGAACCCGTACTAACATTTGCAACAGCGCCTGATGGTAATGAGATTTCTGTTTCAAAACTTCGGTATATGCTATGCTTTCGACAAAGTGTGTCCCCAGAAGATGAGTCGGATAAAACTTCATTCATCGAACACAGTGGCAGGGTGTCCCTAACTCCCAAACCATCCCCCGCCAAGCGGTCAGTGGAAGCTGACCGTGCAGAAAAAGTCGAACTAATTCAGCGATGGAACATGCTGAGGGAGTCTCTTGCTTCTACATGATCAATAGTAAAATTGAATCTCAATGTAGACAAGTGTAATGTGCTGCGAATACATAGAAAGATAGATCCCTTATCATTTAGCTACAAAATAGCAGGTCAGCAACTGGAAGCAGTTAATTCCATAAATTATCTGGGAGTACGCATTAGGAGTGATTTAAAAAGGAATGATCATATAAAGTTGATCGTTGGTAAAGCAGATGCCAGACTGAGATTCATTGGAAGAATCCTAAGGAAATTCAATGCGAAAACAAAGGAAGTAGGTTACAGTACGCTTGTTCGCCCACTGCTTGAATACTGCTCAGCAGTGTGGGATCAGTACCAGACAGGGCTGATAGAAGAGATAGAGAAGATCCAACGGAGAGCAGCGCGCTTCGTTACAGGATCATTTAGTAATCGCGAAAGCGTTACGGAGGTGATAGATAAACTCCAGTGGAAGACTCTGCAGGAGAGACGCTCAGTAGCTCGGTACGGGCTTTTGTTGAAGTTTCGAGAACATACCTTTACCGAAGAGTCAAGCAGTATATTGCTCCCTCCTACGTATATCTCGCGAAGAGATCATGAGGATAAAATCAGAGAGATTAGAGCCGACACAGAAGCATACCGACAATCCTTCTTTCCACGAACAATGCGAGACTGGAATAGAAGGGAGAAACGATAGAGATACTCAATGTACCCTCCGTCACACCGGTTTGCGGAGTATGGATGTAGATGTAGATGCAGGAAATATCTGTGTATCAGAACAGTGAACACATCGTCTGCTATCATAACAGCAGCGGTGATGTATCTGTATGTCTGTCGTCAATCTTTCGTTTTACGGTAAATCTTGGAGTAAGGAATGTTTATTGCACATAAAGCCGCCTTTCAACTTAGAAAAGAAGTTTGACATTAAACAGCATTTTCTTCGGGCAAGAAACGTAGAATGAGTAACATCCTAATGAAAGCCCTTAGTTTTTACTCCGTTTGGCCGATGTGTATCCTAACGGTGCTGCCTTTAATGCAACTCGTCATTTAGCGTGACGGGGTGGAATGTACCCAGTCCGAGGCCATCTCAGCACAGAGCACATGTAGTATTTTATTGGCGGACTGGGAGACGGGCGAGAAAAGCTATTATCTCTGCTGCGATGTAAGATATACGTGGACTGCGGCAGAGTCTTCCGTAGCGTCACTGTGACCGCGTTCATTAGCGGTTTAGTGCTAGGGGTGGTAGAGATATTGAGGAAGGCGCGTGACATAAACATGCGAGGCCTTATACAGCACATGTAGATTATCTGCTGCTTAACGACCGGAGCAGAGGCTAAATGAGTAGCGTGATGGGTGCATTAGGTATGTGTAGCGGAAGGGTAATGGCTTACTCGTTGGAGCCGGCTAATGGTAGGTACGGACTGTGATGATGCTGAAGCTGCGAAGTTACTGTCCCCTCACAGCTGCAAAATCACACTCTACGAAGAATTAGCATAAAGGTGACTGTTCCTAGTACTGAACTCCGATTTAGGAGGCCGTGCAGCTACTGAGAGCGAGTACCGTGCCCGACTTCATATTTTGGATGCTGCACAGTTCTGAAGCTAGAGTCAGTGTTTGGTGTCGCCAAACAGTTGACGCCAGCGTTCATACTGCTGCCGCCGACGGATTCACAGATAATGCCAAATTCAGCTACGCTCTTTAATATGTATCGTAAAGTTTCTTTTGATTCACTATTGTTTTTAACATCACATGCTAATAAAGGAGTTCTTGAGAGAACTTATAATTTTTGCCTACTAATAGATGCTCGAACAGTCGAAGATACTATCAAAAGATTGCAATAAAGGAAAACGCATCGCTCACGTTCATAATGGAAGCATATCTGCACAGGCAGGTTGAAAGTTTTTGATGTGGAATAAAGAACTTTTTCTTCTTTTCCTTAGCGATGATCCTGTGTAGTGTGGGGTTTGCTACTTCAGGACATGGCAGATTTTATTTAATCATTTAACTTCATGGCCGGATGCCCTTTCCGACGCCACAGTCACCCAGGTAATCTGAAGGACGGAAGCTATGTGCTCCGTCTGCCTATGAATTGTATAAAGTTGTATGGTATCATAATTTCACTGTTTCTGTATCGTATCTTCTGAAGCGTAAATTGGGAGGCCAGCCCAGCGTATGCCTAAACGAGCGTGAGAATCCGCCTAAAAATCACATTTAGGCTGCTCGGTGCAGTAGCCCTCAGTCGTTAGTCAACCGCGCAGATTCGATTCGATACTGGCTCATTCACCAGATTCGCAATCTAGTGCACTGTTCGTTACACTGTACAAGCAGGCGATATGGAATAAAGATGGCTAAATCCTTTCATGCCGCATTCCTTGCTTCATCGTACATCTGCACATCAGTTGTTACTAATTATGACTTGTATATAGGGTATGGTTCAAATGGCTCTGAGCACTATGGGACTTAACATCTGAGGTCATCAGTCCCCCAGAACTTAGAACTACTTAAACCTAACTAACCTAAGGACAGCACACACATCCATGCCCGAGGCAGGATTCGAACCTGCGACCGTAGCGGTCGCGCGGTTCCAGACCGAAGCGCCTACAACCGCTCGGCCACACCGGCAGCTGTATATAGAGTAATTCAGCTGCCGGGTTACGTATGTATTTTGTGCAACGCGCAGCGCCTTCAAAAACCACGCATGATGTTTTCGTATTCTCTCGCCCGCTACACACAAATTATTAGTCCTACACAAAAAATGAACAGGGACTGTTAGTAGGAAATTTTCCCATTGTAAGCACGTTTACGTATCCTTCGCATGTTGAGTAACGATGTTGAACAATGTGGTTCTTGAAGTTTTCCCGGCGGACATAATGTTCCATCGTCTTTCGGCCGTGCACTCGGGGCAGCTGTCCCGAGTGTACGCCCGAAAGATGATGGAACAAAACGATGTTGAACAATTTTACGTTGGAGAAATCCGTAAAATGTGCACAGTCTGCTGAGTCTTGCATCATGTTTCTGGCTGTCACCAATCCGAATAAAGTAGGTCATTCTTCATTGGTGCAATGTGGAAGACGTGGAAATTTTAAATTTGGTAGCCGTTCAGTGACAGGAACTCATGTTTACCGTCTGGAATTGGTCAAAATGAAACATTCCGCAAAATCAGGAGTGAGCTTCCTACTTCTCCTCCCTCTTTTTCGTCGTCGGCACTTCCTTCCGAGGATTAGGTGCTGCAGTGAACTGTTCCAGCCTTTATGATCAGTGAGCTTACGTACTTCCGCAGTTATCTTTGGGCAGTAGTATAATTTGACTTATTTTACAAAAGATATTCACAGGAATTTCGTAATTTATGCCTTTCAAGTCTTGTTTACTAATTATGAAAGTGGCATTTTACAGTAACTTTGTTATCGAAAAGATCTTTCCAGCTTTACATTTTCCTTCAGTAAGGCCGTCAATTAAATATTTAGCACATTTATGGTCAAAATTCATTATTTACTCAGTATGCTATTTCGTTATATAAAATACTCGAGTAACACAGATTGAAGTTTAATCTCGTCAGAGCCAAATTCTTTACAAGTAGTATACATAGCAAGCACCACAAGTAGTTCTTTTTTTTTGTTTTTGGTTTTTTTTAAGCGGCTTGTTCTCAGATTGAAAAATACGTTTGGTTACCTGTGTAATTAACGGTCTTAGGATAAATGTTGTGGAATAGTTTGTGAGAGGTCCACCTGCACGTGGAGCCCGATTTTGTAATATAATTCATGAAAAAAGACCTGAAACGGTTGTCATACGTTGAAGAGATCGTATCTTTTACACCACTGAACCAAAGATGTTGTTTGAGTGGCCGAATCAGTTGTAAGTAGGAGCGCGCGGAGCGCTAAAGCTAGTGGCTAGCAATTTAGTTGTTGGTCTATGGACGCAGCATAATACAGTTTTTACAAAATGAAATGATGAATGATATTGTTTGTGCTCACACAGAGCCAGTAAATGTTAGGTCTTAGTTATTCCTAAAAAAGTGTAAATGTGTATTATTAATTTGTGAGGCTATAAGATTATCAAGAATTGAAGTCGTACTGACCGTTAACAAATATTGAGCATTGTCCGTGGCAGTTATAGAAGAGTAATGAATTTATACTGTAATTCAAACGGATAGGAAATGGAACAAATTTGTAAGATAATGAAATTTTGTTTATTTCGTTTTAAGTATGCAGCAACGCCATATGTAGATTTGGTTGAATTTTACAATAATGACCCTTGAATGTAGGAACAAAGTATTTTCCATCAGATTTAATGCATAGGTTCATTAAGAATATCAGATTTGTAATATTTTGTGTGTTTTGTAAACCTGATACAGAGAAGATAAATTTTAGAATCTATTTTGTTAAAGGATGTCAGACTTTTTATCATGTAACAATCCAAGTGAAGTTAATGTAAAATGTTTCATATGAGAATTTGTGAAGGTGAAACTTTATTTTGAATGCAATTTTCAAACTGAAGCATTGGGTCTTAGCGCATCCCCTTATCAGTACCTCATCCTTTTATGAATATTTTTCTAAACGAAATCATTTTTCAGTCAGAATCAGAAAAATATTAATATACCACAATCAGAAAAATGTTAACGTTTGTAACAGTTTCAATGCGGGCGGCATTGCGCAGTACTTAGCCAATATCCAGTATTTTCTCTGAACATTTGCAAGATTATTCATTTATCAGCCAATCTACTGATATTATTTGTATGAAGCTATTTTACGGCCGGCATTGCATTCCGCTGTGCCAACACTGAATATTTTCTATCCCTGCTGTGGAGAGAACAGAATACCAAGATTCCATCCATTGCGACTTTAGAACTAAGGAAAATTTATTTCATTCTTTATTTCCACAAGGAATTTTGGCAGTTTATTGTACAGGGCCATACAACTTGGTGCCCACGAGACTGGGTAAATTTCAGAGGGATTGATTTCATTATGGGCAATGTGTATTGATTTTCCAAATTAAGCTATTTAAATTTTTTGGATTACATTAAAACTGATTAAGCACACCATTTGCTCAACAACACATCACACAGTAAATTTACATAGCACAAACATTATGGATTTCATATTCATTGGAAAACAAACCCACAAATTTTTTAAATGGCGCTACGCATTTATAAAGAACGTTACGCTTTTAAATGAACGTTACACTGCAGAATCTAACAAGATCTACCGTTGCTGCTTTAGAGGTAAGACAATTTTATTTATTTGTTACATGCACAGGGACCAAAGCTATCAGTTTTGAACAAGGCCAGAGGATTCAGTACCTAAGGGGCTAAATGTATATTGCAGTGATTGTATTTATTGGTGTTGGGAGTTGCGTTACCCAATCAGTTCGTATAAAGTTTTGTTAACAAAAACACAGAGTTAGCACACCACTTCCAGTTACAACACGCTACACGACAACTCCAGTAACGGATGCATTCCCAATTCAGGGGTTCATTTATGTGCTTCAGTAACTATAAACAACGTTACAAGTTTTATAGGAAAAATGTGACATCTAACGGTAACTGAAAATTGCTTTCGCCTAAAGATGGGACCGCAGCACGTGGAACGGCATTGTCTTTAATGAAATGGCTCTGAGCACTATGGGACTTAACATCGGAGGTCATCAGTCCCCTAGAACTTAGAACTACTTAAACCTAACTAACCTTAGGACATCAGACACATCCATGCCCGAGGCAGGATTCGAACCTGCGACCGTAGCAGCAGCGCGGTGCCTGACTGAAGCGTCTAGAACCGCTCGGCCACTTCGGCCGGCCCATTGTCTTTAATGAAATTAAAAAATATATACATGCATTTGTCATATGCAGGGTTAACTGACAGTGGATAAAATTAAGCTGTCTGTTGATTAATGTGGAAACCTTAACAATTTTGTATTTGTTGCCTGACAGTGAGCTTGGTAACGATTTAATGCACGAATGTGGTTTGATTCTGTGAAGTTCTTTCTAGCTTCATCTTCCGTAAAACACACTGTATGTCTTTTTCTATATACTCAAACAGGTTTCGACACCTATGTATAATCTTCTGTGGACATCGATTTATTTCTGTCAAAATGTTATATAAAATTTATGACTTTTTGTATTTTAGGACAAAAAATTGTAACATGCTTATTTTTTACTTTGTTTTAATTGTTCATCTGAAACTACATTAACTGTGAAAATGTATTTGTTCAAATCACCTTGCTTTGACGCCTTTTTGTACCATCAGAGCATTTCATCTGCAAAGCAGTCAGAAAAATTTGCTTAAAGAGTTATTAATCTTGGAATACTTTCGAAACACTATCATAAGGCTTATGTCGAGGTGATCTAATGATGTCCAACGGTCGAAGCTAGTCATTTTTGATACTCAGAAAATGAAATGTAGAAATAATATCGAAACAGAAGTGTCAAAAGTGAGCGTTGAGACGTACTCGGACTTTATGTCTCCAATTCAAAATAAGTGGAAGGTTCGCAGTCAGAGCATTGAAAAAGGAACTGTTGTCCCTGACGCAAACAAAAAAAAATTACTGTATATACACTGAGGTGTGAAAAGTAATGGGATAGCAATATGCACATACTTTAGATGGTGGTAGTATGACGTATACAATGTATAAAAGGGCAGCACATCGGCGGAGGTGCCATTTGTACCCAGGTGATTCATGTGAAACTCTTTCCGACGTGATTATAGTTGCACGACAAAAATTAACACACTCTCAACATGGAATGGTAATTGGAGTAAGACGCATGACACATTCTAATTTCGTAAGCAGTTAGGGAATTCGATATTAAATGATTCACCGAGTCAAAACTGTGCCGAGAATACCACACTTCAGGTATTACCTCTCACCACGGATAACGCCGTGGACGACGGCCTTAATGACCGAGAGCAGCGGTGTTTGCGTAGATGTATGTATGAGTGCTGACAGACAAGCAACACTGCATAAAATAATCGCAGAAGTCAATGTGAGACGTACGACGAACGTATCCGATAGGACAGTGAGTCGAAATTTGGCATTAATGGGCTATGGCAGATGTCGATCGACGCGAGTGCCTTTGCTAACAGCACATCATCCGCAGCGCCTTTCCTGGGCTCGTGGCCATATCAGTTGGATCCCAGACAACTGGAAAATCTTGGTCTGGTCAAATGAGTCCCGATTTCAATTGATAAGAGCTATTGGTAGAGTTCGAGAGTGGTGCAGACCCGACGAAGACATGGACACAAGTTATGAACAAGGTACTGTGCAGGCAGGTGGTAGCTCCATAACGGTATGGACTGTGGTTGCTTGGAATGGACTGGGTTCTCTGCTACTTGGAAACCATTTGCAGCCATTCACGGACTTCATGTTCCCAAACACGATGTCATACCACCGGGCCACCATAGTTCGTCCTGGATTGAAGCACATTTTGGACTGTTCGAGCGAATTATTTGGCCACCCAGATCGCCCAACATGAATCCCAATTGCGATTTATGAGAGATAAGCGAGAGTTCAGTTCGTGCAGAAAATCCTGCACCGGCAACACTTTCGCAATTACGGACGACTATAGAGGGCAGCATGGCTCAATATTTCTGCAGGGGACCTCCAACGAGTTGGTGAGCGCATGCCACATCGAGTTGCTGCACTACGGCGGAGAAAAGGAGGTCCCATATTACAAAGTGTCCCATGACTTTTGTCATCTCAGTGTATAACTGTTGTTACACATCTGCCAACTACATAAACTGGCACAGTCAGTTTGTCTTCCTTCACTGTTAGTCGAGAAGATCACAGACGTACTGGTTGTCCAGATGATCTACAGTAATGCCATAATAAATGACGGTACTTTTGCGTTACCCGTAAATCAGAAACAAGCCCCGTTCGAGATGCTTTTATCAGGATGCTCATTACAGTTGCTCCCACCCCTCTGTGCCCTGTGCTGTTGAGGAGCGGGCATGTGGCACCAGCTGCGAGCACCGGACGTCACGAATGAGGACCGGATGGGCGGCAGGCCGCAAGCCTCGCCGTGTGTGGCTGGGTCGCTGCGTCACACGGCTGTCGGACGCGAGCTGGATGCTGCCGGCAGGAGGAGCCCAGCCCGTGTGCAATAGCGTCTGTTTTGTCGTCGCATTCACCACCTGTGCTCACGAAACAAATCCAAATCTTCTCCTTCCTTTGTTGTTTCCTAGTTTTCCAGCGTTTCCTCTTCTCGCCATGTCATCTGCCTCTTCCTACTGTCCATTTTGTTCCGTATTTCTAGCGTTTTCTGCCCTGAAAGTCTTATAAATCTAGTATTTTATTTGTTTCTCTTATCTAGGAATCTTCTACATATTTAGGATCCCGTACATCAAGTGGCAAAGGCGAAACCCTTATGTGGTCACTTTGTTGCCCGTAAGTCTGTCTGTCTGTCTGTATGTTCAAAACCATTTTTCTCAGGAACGGATCTACGTACCAAGTTGAAACTTGTATCACATATTAAGGTCTAAAATTCCTTGACGATTACAAAAAAGTAAAGCTTCTAAGTCAGTGCAATCAAAAGATGCGGCCATTTATGTTACATGTTTTGATACTTTCAAATTCACTCATCAAAACCCGTAGGGTAATTTCCGTTGGTCTAGAAGCATGAGATTTGGCAAGATGAAAGGTCTCATGATACAAGTAAAGAGAAAACCTCAGAAAGTTATGTGTCATGGAAAAATATAACGTTTGTCATGTGTTATCGGATTTGAAACTTGAAATTTAAATATTCTCGAAAGCCTTGCATTCCGTGGGATTGATGCCTTTCCAGTTTCAAAGTTGAAAACAGCAAAAAATCGTCAACGTTCTCGATTTCCGTAATATATGAACTGTCTAGATACATAATTTTGTACCGAACCCTCAGTATGCGGCTCCTACTGACACCTGGCCAGTTTTTTCGTTTCTTTCCAAATATTACTGTATTATTTATCTAATGTAGTATTGCAAACCACAAATTACTTTCAGTAAAATTATATTGAGAGATTTGCGAAAATTAAAAAGCTAGAATTTTTTCTCATTGGTACTCAACAGTCATCAAAATATCAAACAGCCAACACGAAACAAAGCCTCCCGTGAGGTGTTTGAAAATGTTGATATTGCGTCCTTGCGTCCACAACTTCCTCGTTATGAAATATCGTGTTCATGTAAGCGCTGAATTACTGACAATTTCATAACACCTGAAGCCATTCCTCTGCACCCCCCCCCCCCCCCGCACACCCTCCTCTCAGTCTATACTTCACCTCCTCCGCACCAAACATTGCTCTTGACTTCCTAGCCTCCTGATAAACTGCCTGATTGTATAGGATGTTCTGCTTCAGCTTTGACTTATATTTTCTGCTAATTTCCTTCGTGTATTGCTAACTAGTGAACCCTGGCAATGCTTCGCAGTTGCTAAATATGTATAGGGATGTTAACACGTCCTAGTCTCGTTCTCCCCAGTCTCTCTGCCCCATCTCCTCTTCCCGCCTCTCTCTGTCCAACTTCCCCTCGCTATCACGCTATGTCCATTTCCGTCTCCGCCCTCTTTATGTCCATCTCCTCTTCCCCTTCTCTTGAATCTCTTGTGTACTGGTATTGCCAACGAAACATTGGTGTTGGAATGAAGTCGCTTAAAACCAATAGATAAATCAGTTGGGCCATGGTAACAGGGTATAAGGAACTTATCTTGCGGCTGGATCCGTGAGGATAGTAGCTTCACTGACAATACGTTGCACACTTTTAATTTGCAAGCGGGTAGGATTACAAAGTTCCAGACGATTCAGATTTGTAGTAGTGTGCCAATCATAAACTGATAAGCGATAAACACAGTTTCTCAGTTTTCTGTGAAAACCCACAGCGAGAAAGAAAGCAAAATAGTACACAGTTGCATAAAATTTGCAGTGCCCTTCTTCTGGGTCTACTGGTGCGTTATAGCTGTGCAGTGTCCCTTATATTTTGTTACTACTGTTCACTGCGCATGCCATTATGTCGTAATTTTAAAAAGGTAGTTCATTTCATTGGTATCTGAAGGAAGAAGGAGAGGAAACTTTATTTTAATAGGTTACTGTGGTGGAGAGAGAGCGTACGTAAAAATGGTTCAAATGGCTCTGAGCACTATGGGACTTAACATCTATGGTCATCAGTCCCCTAGAACTTAGAACTACTTAAACCTAACTAACCTAAGGACATCACACAGCACCCAGTCATCACGAAGCAGAGAAAATCCCTGACCCCGCCGAGAATCGAACCCGGGAACCCGGGCGCGGGAAGCGAGAACGCTACCGCACGACCACGACCTGCGTACAGAGCGTACGTAACCTCTGTTGTCTGTTGCTCTCGTGTTATGTGCCATGACTGGTGGTCACCGGCGAATGAGAAGTTGGCTCCTGTTTCACAAGTCCTGGACGTCGGCCGCGCGGCAGCAGTTACTCTCCGGCAGTGCTCGCGCCTCGTGTTCACAGTGGTCGGGTTGGGTTGGGTTGTTTGGGGGAAGAGACCAAACAGCTAGGTCATCGGTCTCATTGGATTAGGGAAGGACGTCGGCCGTGCCCTTTCAGAGGAACCATCCCAGCATTTTCCTGAAGCGATTTAGGGAAATCACGGAAAACCTGAATCAGGATGGCCGGACGCGGGATTGAACCGTCGTCCTTCCGAATGCTGTTGACAGTGCGATCTGTTGGGCTGTGATTGCTGGCAGCCAAGATGGGCAAGCCTGAGTCCACTGTCTCTATTCATGTATTTGGATGGCCTCTCTGATTTTTCCATTTCGTCATAACCGGCTGCCTGTCTAACACACAGGACACAGGCTTCGCTGAATTTTATTTCTTTTCCGCAATCTTGCTGATGATCTGCCACTGCAGATTTGTTGTGTTGGCCTAGAATATAGCACTGGTGTCCAAGAATGCGACCTGAAATACAACACTGAATAAAATGTTAGTTTCTCAGAAATGGTATTCTTCGCTGATAGTAACACAAAAGATAAACGAAAATACACTGACGGGAAAAAATTCGCAACACCGAGAAGGAGGTGTGCGACATAAACGAAAGTTGGCACACGATTGCTGGCAGCGGTGGTCACGAGAATGTACAGTCGCAAGAAGACCTGGTACCGGATGGCCAAGTAGCACTACCGAGAGGGAAGACCAACGTGCTCGGCATCGTACTGCAGCTGCACCAGCAATGCCATTTGCGACTTCAGTGATGTCAGGCGAGAGCAGCGTGGAGGTCTGTTGTTTTATCTGATTAGAGCTGGTCCTGCCTCGGTGCCAGTGATGACCATGTGTTGGTTAGAAGGAAGCCAGTCGAGGGCCTGCAACCAAACGGTCTGCGTGCCAGAGACACTGGACCCACGTTAGAGCTATAGTCTGGGGTGCGGTTTCGTATGACAGCAGGAGCATCCCACGCACCCTGACTGCAAATTTGCACGTCAGTCTGGTAATTCGACCTGTTGTGCTGCCACACATGAACAGCATTCCAGGGGATGTTTTCCAACAGGATAACGCTTCTCCTCATACCACTATTGTCACCGAACGTGTTCTACGGAGTGTGAACATGTGGCCTTGGCCTGCTCGTTCAGCAGGTCAGTCTCCATTCGAGCACATATGGACATCATGGGGCGACAACTCTAGCGTCATTCACAAACAGCATTTACCGTCCCTGTATTGAGCAACAAAGTGCAACAGGCACGGAACTCCATCCCGCAAACTGACATCCGGCATCTGTACAAAATGAATTCACGTTTACATACTTTCATTCAACATTCTGGAGGTTGAAACGTCCCCTTAGTACAATTATCAAATTACTACTTTCAACATTACTTAATTCATTACTCGGTGGCGCTAACACACTGCTTTCGTCTTCACTGTCATTTCTCAGTTTACTTTGTAGCCTAGTATTACGTTTTTCACACGCCATTATTGTCACAATATTTCACACAATAACACAAAAAGACACAATTTGAAGACCAAAAATAAGAGAACACATTAACATAGAACTGAAAATAATAAGTAATTAATTGCAAGCGCAGCTGCGAAATACTTGGTGCAAATCTACATGCATGCCACAACTGTTTTACTGTGCAACAATGAAAAACCACAACTACCAAGGAAACTCTCTCTATAATTACGCGCTAGCAATAAACAAAAGCTACACTAAATACACAAACTACAAGAAAAATCAGAAGATTCCAGTGAGGTATCCTCGGCTAAGGGTCGACATATGTAACGTCCCCTTAGAACAATTTATACACGACTGTGCTTAAACTGACACACAATATTTTTAGCGAAACGCAATCTGACTATCAAAGATCCCTGCAAAAGAATGGCCCTGAGTAACATTAAACTATACCTTTCACAAATCACTTACCTCACAAAAATCTGGATATTATGAACTGCTATGTATATTATGCTTTTTCAATACTATTAAGGTAAATACATTGTTTGTTCTCTATTAATATCTTTCATTTGCTAACTATCCCTATCAGTAGTTAGTGCCTTCTGTAGTTTGAATCTTTTATTTAGCTGGCAGTAGTGGCGCTCGCTGTATTGCAGTAGTTCGAGTAACGAAGATTTTTGTGAGGTAAGTGATTTGTGAAAGGTATAGTTTAATGTTACTCAGGGCCATTCTTTTGCAGGGATCTTTGATAGTCAGATTGCGTTGCGCTAAAAATATTGTGTGTCAGTTTAAGCACAGTCGTGTATAAATTGTTCTAAGGGGACGTTACAAGGTTACATCGGTTATTAATCTACCAGCGTTTCATTTGCAATGGCTTATCTCACATTTGTGGTCTTACAATGTTAATCACTTACTTGCGTTACCTGGACAAATGTATTCCAGAAAGTTCTTCACTCAACCTCAATTACTTTTTCTGTCATTGTAAGTTAAGAACAGGGCACAGACAGTGCCTTGTCTGAAGAAGTGGCACGTTCACTCGACACGGTCGGAGCTCACTGCTCGCCGGTGGTCATTTTGTGCCGCTTGAAATGCTCGGCACAGCGGAGTGCCCCGACTCGACACCAGCAATAGCATCATCCTGCCGCGATGTGTGGGAGGCGTGGCGCGGAGGAGGGGCGGGGGGACGCCGAGAGTTTGCAGCGGGCGGGCGGCCGGCAGCCGTGAGAACGCATCGCCGATGCGCGCTGCGTACTGCGTGCCGCCTGCCTGCGTGGCGTGCGTCGGCCTCACGCACCGGAGGTCGCGTCCGAGGACGGCCGGCCGGGCCGCAGCCGCAGCCGCGCTGACGCACCGCGCCGCCCGCCTCTGAGAATCGCCGGAGCGTCGGAAAGGGCGGACACCCTGTGCTTAGCAGTGCGGCTTCCTGCGCCAAGTCGGATAAGCTGTATAAGGATAGCCATAAATGTTCGTAGATGACATGGCGGTCAGAACGGATACCACTCATATCTATGGGTGTTACGGCTGTTTCGTGAGTAAGTTTCGTAACGGATTCACAACCAAAAGACTTCCCCAAAGAAAAGAAAGAAAAAAGGAAAAAAATTAAACAAAAATAAAAAATAGTGATGAACTAAACTGATAAGGAAAAAAATAAAAAATAAATGTTAAGGCGACCACTCGTGATGAAAAATAAGAAAACGAAAAATGTCGATACACTGATTGAAAAAGACCATTACAACCAATCCAGGGAAGTTGATAATCTGGGTTTGAGTCCCTGTCCAGCAGTGCCACAATGCCTTATGTGGCTAGAAATCATTTTCTTCCTATCTCTTTCCCATCCTGTTTCCTTTCGCTCCAAAATATTCGTGCATAAATATTTAATTGTCAACTCGAAATTATAAGGTATGTAATTAATGTTTTTGGTGTTTGCAAGGAAATGTCTGCATAATTTGTACAGACTGAAATCAGCGGCCCAGAGATATGTACCGCGCCGCTAAAGGAGCCAAAATGAAACGGCGCAATGCATCTCCACTTTGACTGTGGCTGAGACGGATGTTACGATTAATCAAGGAAAACTCCCAGTTGGGAAACCGGTTCAAAATTAATTGGTTACTGTCGAGTTGCAATTTACAATTTCTTTATTGATTACTTCAACCATTAAAAGTCATTTCTTTACCATTCGACCAGGAACAGATCCAAAAAGCTAGCAGGCATGAGTGCCTTTTCAAAACAATTTACTTTACAGTTAACGGCCAAGCCATTTTACTTAAAACCAGCTATGATAAAACATTTGATAACAAATCAAAATTTTCCAAGTAATGAAATTAAAACACCAATTTGCATACAATTTCGCTACCGAACATGTAGGGAGCCACTTCTTTTAAATTTTGGCACAACAAGATATTAAATTACAAGGACTCGCTAACAGGGAGGCAGAACTAGCATTTTCAAAGGATGCCAAGTAGATTAAAACAATCAAAGTAAGCATACAGTCATTGATCTTTTACAATAACTAACAATTTTAAATCCACGTAATTTAAAAAAAAACACCAATGAAAGGCAAACTTAACCTTTTTAAACAGTGGCCCATAAACAATCAGAGTTAAATAGAACCATTTAACATTGCACAATAACTAACAACTTTAATACCATGTCCTGCCACCAAAATGTCCTGGGATAGAAATAATTAACCGACCGGGTGTAAGCACGGCTATAATTGTCTCCCGAAGGATGCTCTGGCTAGAAGCGGACTAACAGACCCACAACGCCTCACATTCAGCAATCACATCGACCTCACGTGAGGCCAGGGGAGGAGGAGCAATCAAATCAGCAACCATAATCCCTGCCCAAAAATACACTTCCTCCCAGCCAGTATTAATAAGAAGTCAAAAGATCACTGTCTATAATTACACCGCCGACAGGGACAGGAAATCCGAACGCAGGAGGCCACAAGGCAGAAAAGAGCTGGTTGCACAAACCAAAATTCTTCAGTGAACATCTAAACCTTTAACCAAATTAACTTGCAGTTTATCAGAGAAACAGCAGATGAACTCCGATGCAAAGGTTCCTCGCACCCGACCGTGTCCACGTCGCCAGTATACCCAACTGGGCACAGAGACGCAGCCACGCGCTCTGTCACCGGAGCCCTCGTCTTCTCTGCACCCACGGCGGCGAAATATCACTTCTCAGGTTAGGCGAGTTACTAGTCCATCATTCCCGCCTCCAGACGGAAAATTTAAAGATATCCGTTGCCGCTCCCACCAAGTAGTGACTCGGAACCACAGCCGTGGCCCCCGGGTGTTCACAGCAAGAACTTACAGCCTTGTCCCATCAACTCGTCCCACACGTCTCGCACCGTCAGGATAGACCACGCGGCTTCTCGGAACAACAGCCAACCCTCCACCGTCACGCCACGCCGGGGTCTCATCATACGACATTCTCTAATTCCCGATTTTAAAAACCGACCGACCGACTCGTCATCGCTACGCAACCGACAGGCCATCCCCCCAAAGATCTTATTCCCTTACACAAGGATAACAGGAAGCAACGACTGGAAGATCGATAAGACCAGACATGCCGCCAGAGGGGAATCTCAACAGAATCGTACGCAGCATAACTATAAACATGAAAGAATCAGTTAACGATGGAATGGAAGGACTCAGAACAATCTTAAGAGCGCGATATATGTTGAGAGCCGACACACGGCTCAGTGGCCTTCCCTTTATTTTTTCGAGGTGACATTGAAAACTTCGTGACTACCCCTAGGGATGGAAACTGGAAATTTGTGGTATGGTTGTAACCTCCCCCTCACTTATCGACCTTAATGACAGTGAAAAATTAAGCCGCGTGTACCTAATGGAAATTTGGGAAAAGCAATCGTCACCGAAGTTAATTTGTCGGTAAAGAGGGAGGAAAGGGTTACATCTCAATGAAAGGAAAAATGCAAATGAAACTGATGGAAATTAATTTTGAAAAGGGGTAAAGTTAATCAAGAAAGTAAATGTGCGGCCGTTACGTTAACAATTAACTAGCGGTAATTAGATATTTGAGATTTGGGGGAAATTACTGTCGCCAGTCCTAAGGACAATTACTATAGTAACTGAAAAAGAAAGATTATTACACATATAATTAGCACTAGAAGCGTAGCAACTGAAGGTTGACACGTGTAGTGTGAAAACTGAAAGTTTGTCAGAAGTAATAAATTTCGCTACACTCTGACTTAATTTAGCAAAAGAATTAATAAAACCGGAAAATCGAAAGTTAATTTAGTGACTAAAGTTAATAGTGAGCTTTCTTTCTGAAGCACATTGAAATTCAGTAAAATACGGTTAGCCTTGAACTACCTCAACAATCATTTCAAAAGCTATTTGAATCTACGCAATTTAGAAATAAGAGATTTAACTTTGAACTTGAATTAAATGATTCTGAACAATTAACAATAGTAAAATTTAGTACGTACCTAGCTGAGCTGCAGTCACAGGTAAGCCAAAATACGGTAACAAAACTCGCACTCTTAATTTGTGCTTGTGTAATCTAAATATTGTAGCCAGCTATGAATACCTTAACTGAACTTTGAAATTAAATCAGTGAAATCGAATGATGCTGGCGTTTGAATTTCAACGACACTCGGGTTCATTCCGGAAAAGGAAGGGACCCTGCTTGGTAATGCAATTGGGACAATGAGCAACAAAGGTTCATGCTACGTTGCTGTAATTTTGTGATTTGAACAGTTTGAAAAGCTGAGGTCTGCCATACAGTTCTAAAACTTTACGTGCTTCCGGTCTTCCTTGTTGGTTGATTGAAGGTTTGAAGCCGTCGATCGAGGAGGTGGCGACAGTCACTCAGTGTCGGCTGTCGCTGTTGCAGAAGCTGGATGTTGGCGCGCCTTCTTCTCGACACGGTCACCAGGCGAAACGGGCTCTTGATGTGCGCCAGCTAATGCTTCCCGTCCGCGACACCGTGTCAGAAACTATCATAGCAAGTCGAGCGCAATTACATGCTGCCCAACCCCGAAAGCGCGGCAACTCGCGGGAGCGTCACACAACACTCCTGCTCCACTGCACTACCCCAGCCAGACTCCCCCTCTGCCCGCGTTCCACGCGACAGAGTTAACACTACCAAAGATCCTAAACACTTTGGTTCTCCACACGACCTATCGATGTATTCGTTCGATAGCATAGTTTTCCCTAGGCCATACCCAGCGTATAAATACAAATAATATTCACAAAACAAACCAACATAAATGCATAAATATATATATATATACAAACAGTAAAACAATTACAATATATAAAGAAACAGAAATGTCATATCTTCAGGTAACAAAATAAGGAAAAAAATTTATAGTGCAGCAGATGGAAATAGGAGGATATGCATTTCCGGCGTCACAAGGTCTTATGGGACCAAACTGCTGAGGTCATCGGTCCCTAAGCCTACGCCCTACTTAATCTAAGCCTGCCGGAGTGGCCTTGCGGTTCTAGGCGCTACAGTCTGGAACCGAGCGACCGCTGCGGTCGCAGGTTCGAATCCTGCCTCGGGCATGGATGTGTGTAATGTCCTTAGGTTAGTTGGTTTAATTAGTTCTAAGTTCTAGGCGACTGATGACCTGAGAAGTTAAGTCGCATAGTGCTCAGAGCCATTTGAACATTTGAACTTACTCTAACTTACTCAATGGACAACACACACACACCCATGCCCGAGGGAGGACGCGAACCTCCGACGGGGGGAGCCGCACGGGCCGTGACAAGGCACCCAAGACCGCGCGGCTACACCGCGCGTCCCTAGGGATGACGTACAAGCCTATTTGATCAAAAGCATCGAGACATCCCGATGTAACGTAAAATTAACCACTAGATGTCATGGGAAGGGGATCCGCCAGTGTAAAAGGAGGCCTACAGTATTGTGTTGTCAGTAGAATGGCTGCAACAACAAAATGGGTCGGCGGGGAGAGCTCAGTGAGTTCTAACCTGGACTAGTCACTGGATATCACCTGAGTAGAAAACCCATCAGGGGCATTTACACCTTTCTAAAGTTGTCCAAATCGACTATTGGTCGTCTAACAGTGAAGTGACAATGCGAAGGAACGGACACGGCTAATCCAAGAACAGCCAGACCTCTTGTGCTGACGGACAGGGACTGTAGAAGATAGAGGATCGTGTCTGTAAAAAATAGCATGAAATCAGCAGAAGGAATCACTCGTGAGGTCCAAAGTATTGCCAGCAGTCCAACCAGCACAATGACTGATCACGGTGAATTAATAAGAATAAGGTGGACTGTGAGAGCAGCCACCCAAAAGCCACAAAAATCTGTAGTCAATGCTAAGCGATGCTTGAAATGGCGTAAGTAGCAACATCACTAGACAATTTTTAACGTTACGCGTATGAAGGCGTGCTAATCGGCCGTCTAGAACCGGTGTGAGGTAGGGTGAATTTGTTGCACGGCTAAACGCTAGCAGGCCCAGGGCACAGGGTGCGTCACTGCCAGCCTGGTTAGACGACCGTTTCTGGTCATCAGGTTGCAGAGACAAACATCGCGTCGCTGGAAACGGATAATTCCCAGAGCTGGGAATCTGGATGGCTGATGTTCGCACTGCTTTTGTACAGAATATGCTCCAGGAAAAGGAGGAGCATCAGACACTCTTAAATATGGTCAGTTTACAGCTCTTTAAGTTTTGACAATACTCCACATGAATTAACAATGCAAGTCTGAATATATTTGCGATCTTAGAAAAATGAGGCACTTACAATGACAACATTTCAATATCTTTAAAAATACATAAACTAATATTTCACAATGAATAAACATGTCCAGAATGTACCTCTGAATTAACCACTTTTAAGCGCTTCAGGCGATTTCAACAAACGATATCTCAAATGATGGCATTAGACTATAGTTACCACCTTTGAAAGCTACGTATGTTTTGTCCATTTTATTTATTGTTTTGCGATGTCATTTATATCTGTTTCATTATGCATGTTCGTCAGAACATGCATAAAGTTTCAAAAGACAGAAGGCCCAAAGCTTTATAAAAAAAGATATTTTAAATGAGGCTGAAGGCCCAAGCATTGCAAGACTTGACAAGTAAGGAACTTTCAATTTCAAATCGGATGAAGGCCCATTATTTAAAGCCCAACTAAAAGTATACAAATTCAAACCATCGACTATGAGCAATTAAAGTACACAATCAAACACCAATAATAAAAGGCAATACAGCCAGCGGTACTCAGATGTTTCCGGGGGTCGGCCTGCACTTGAAATATTAACGTTCACTTAGGGGAGACAGGTAGACGGCCCAACTATATCCGATTCGCCGGCAACCCAACGAAGAGACAGTCAACGGACCCACCGACAAGACGACTTGCTTCCCTCCCGACCAGTACACAAGGAACTCCAAAGCCAAAACGTAAAAGGCGTAGCCCCCCCACAACTAAGTATGCATAAGCTGTCAAAACTACAAACATCAAAACTACAAACACGTGTTGGACAGCGACAACACGGTGAGGAAAGGACACTGCCTGAATTTTACGTCAGCGGCCAGGACAGGTAACCGGAACGCTAACGGCCACATGGCAGAAAATTCCGCTGGTGCACTCGGATTTCAAATAACCAAAATACGGTTAAACTCCACCGGATGGTGACTAAACTTTTGCCAACTCGAACACTCGCTGTTGCTCACGGGAACACCCCTAACAGCCAACCATGAAAACCAGCGGCACAATGTGAACAGTCTGGCTTCGGTAATTAAATCACCACTCAACTTTGATGTCCTGGGTCGGTGAGCCACGACCCCCGTAGCAATCGGAACCGCCCCCACACGCTCCGACACCGCGTAGAGACCGCCAGCGGGCCCGGCCCACTGCGTCGCGCGGATATTCCTGGCTGATCCACACCAACCGACCGACTGCCTGCCACACATCAGCACGGAGACAGGACTAAAATAACTGAGCAGTCGACATGACAATCTACACACAGTTTCACGAACACTTGTACGAAGGACTAGACAATACCAACGGCAGCGACTGTGCAATAACAAGGACAAACCACGAGTCGGTACACGCAGGCAACCCACAAGCGATCGCCGGCCAACATACACGTCGTCCGACAAGACGACCGACCGACGACCAACCAAGATGGTCGCCACTTAAGTGGTATGTGTCGGCAACCGTCGGGCGAGTCATAGCTGTCCGGATCTCACTGCAGCCGCGCCCCGATTGATTCTCTGACGCGTCCTTAAGTCAAACACTGCCAGGTCCCAAATGCACTGCTAGCGCTTCCCAACTCACTGGCAGATCCGAACTAACTGCCAACACACGACAACCGGGAAGTAATAGCAGTCAGCAAAGATAATACGCCAGGGCTTATATCGATAAGCGCCGCTGCTGCCGCTCACGGGAAGGCAAGGAGGCAACTCAGTGACACCAGTAATTGAAGTTAACGTAACGAGGTGGTAGTACAGTAAAAACAGGATGTCCAATGAAATATGGCACGAACACGAGCCACGCACGGGGTGCTGTTCCCAGGACAGGAGATGAAGTAGATGAAAAGGGTGACAACGGTTTGCAATATTTGAGAACGACTATATAGTATTCCTCAGATGAACATTACTATCTGTTTAAAATGGATAATTAACAGTGACTGTTTAATGCTAGTTTTGACTTTCAGCTGCGAGACGCGCACTTCTAAAGCTATTTTGTTAGTAGGTGACATCTTGAGGACGTCCGTGCTTCTACAGTAATATAGCCTCTACCAACCACTCAGCTCATGACTTAGTTTATTGTTTCTTATCATTACCACTTTCGAACGTTTACTTCAACAACAGATGGTTTCATTGCATTGTTGACCATTTACAATACCACCGTACCCACTGTGAAAAACAAATCTAATTAAGATATATTCGAAATAGAAACTGAAATTGGAGGATAAACTCAAGCAAACTTCAGTGGCGAGTAACAATAAAAATATTTTAAAAATATGTCGGAATTGAATTATTGTTGTTGTTGTCAGAACGTATTTAATACCAAACAATTCGAAAAAGTGAACGTTGCTCTGAGAGCAGTGGAGACATGAATTTGGAAATTGGTGTAAGCAAGAGGGGGAAAAACATTGTTCGCGAAACAGACTGGAGTAGCAGACGAAATCATGACTGTAGTTAAAATGAAATGGATGTGGTGGACGTGTAACTTCTATGGTTGAAAACAATAGTCAACATTTAGTTCCAAAGGACGCATAATATTTAGTCTTATCTACGTGATAAACATAACTGAAATAGCAGCTAAAACAGAAGGGCAGCATGTATACTGCCGGGAAAAAAATGCAACGACCTCAAGGACAAGGTCATTTTATTGCTAAGTCTTGTGACTGGAAGTTCATCATTGTAACAACATATAATAATGAATTTAGACCAAATGAAACTCACATGTCACAGTAAACGGTGCCCAATGAGTATTCTCGTAAACAAACGAAGAAGCCGAACACCATTCTGCAATGGAATGTCCCAAGTGTCTTGCACCTTTCGTTGCTATTCGATAATGGTTTTTGCAGGCTCTAGAGAACGATTAAGTTCCTACTTCACCACGTGCCATAGTTGCGAGAGATGTGATGATCAAGCCGGCCTGCTGGCCACGGCAGTTGTTGCACATCTTGAAGAGAAGGTCGTGTCACGGCAGCCGCATGTGGACGTACATTATTCTGTAGAACAAACACATCACCTTCATTTCGAAGAAACGACAGCAGCACGGAGATAACAACCTGTGCAGTGTAGTAGGCCTCGGTCACTTGGCCCTGCAGTAACATTAAATGTGACCACGAGTTGTAACTGATGGGTGGACCCCACCAAGAAGCCTGGCGTGGGACTTCTATCGTTAGGAGATGCACTCCGAAACTGACCGCTCACCAGGTCTCCGTCGTACACGTGTACGTCAATCAGTCGCATACACAAAGAAGCTACTCTCATCGCTGAAGACAAAAGAGTGCCCTTTGACTCTCCAGTCGACTCTTTCATCACACCAGAGTGGTTGTTGATGGTGTGGTGGTGTCGGTGATAGATTGGCTGGAGGCATACATGATGTTAGTCCTGCTACAGGCAGAAGGTTCCCTGTGTCCTTGTTGACACAATACGTGACCAGATTTCTTCCCTGGATGATGTTCGGTCAGCTACCGCTGCTCGCACATGCATCGATCTTGACGTCCATCTCTATTAAATAGAAACCCGGAACCTAGCCTAGGCGTATGGGAATATTCCACAGACCACTGTTGAATGCAGTGATACGCTAGCGACACGTTGTGCTCAACATGTGCAGCAGTCCGTCGATATGTTCATCCAGCTTCTCGCGTGCCCACAATGCAACCCTCTTCAAGTGTCTGAAGCAGATCAGCAGGAGTACGTACTCGTCCGTGGGGCACGGTTGTACCCTAGATTGAATGTTGCAAACGCTGATCACCTGTAACCTCAGCACAGTTACTGCGTGCAGGATCAAGACAGAGGGTGCGCACACAGGCCATCTGAGCACCATCTGATCGCCTATGACAGTGATAAATGAATTACTTACACAACAGCCCCTCAGTACGAAAGTTTTATACGCTGGTGCCACTAAAAGCTTCTTTTCTGCAGTTTTTGAAGAATACAACATTACTTACTTTGACTGAAAATACGAGGGTCACTCCTAAGAAATGCACACTATTTTTGTAAAAATACAGTTTTCATTCTGAATGTGTGAAAGTTTAACAGTGTGTAGATACATCCTTCCCGCTTGTTTTCAAATTTAGTTCAACCTGTTCCCGTGAGTGGCGCCGTCACAGCATGTCTTCAAGATGGCTGCTACACTTGACGTTCGTCAGAAGCAACGTGCTGTCATAGAATTTCTGTGCTGTGAAAACGAGACAGTGGGAAATATCCACAAGAGGTTGAAAAAGGTGTATGGAGAGGCTGCTGTCGATCGCAGTACAGTTAGTCGGTGGGCAATCAGGTTAGGTGATGAAAGCGGGCACGGCAATATTGAGACAGGCCTCGTACTGCACACACTCCAGACAATGTGCAGAGAGTTAACGAATTGGTGACTGCTGACAGACGCATCACAGTGAACGAATTGTCACGCTACGTTAGAATGGTAGAAGGACAAGTTTGCAGAATACTGGAAGTATTGGCGTTAATAAAGGTTTTTCCAGGTGGGTTCCCAGGATGTTGATAGTGGCTCACAAAGAAACAAGAAAAACGGTATGCAGTGAACTTTTGGAAAAGTACGAGAATGGTGGAGATGACTTTATTGGAAGAATTATGACAGGTGATGAAACATGGCTCCGCCATTTTTCATCAGACACGAAAAGGCAATCAATGGAGTGGCATCATGCAAATTCACCCAAGAAAAAAAAATTCAAAACCCACACCATCTGCTGGAAAAGTTATGGCTGCGGTGTTTTTCGATTCTGAAGGACTCTTGCTTGTGGACATCATGCAAAGTGGAACCACCATAAATTCTGATGCACATGTGACGACACTGAAGAAACTTCAAGCTCGTTTGAGTCGTGTTCGACCACATCGGCAGAATCAGGATGTTTTGCTGTTGCACGACAATGCACGGCCACATGTCAGTCAAAAAACCATGGAAGCGACCACAAAACTCGAATGGACAGCACTGAAACACCCGCGTTACAGTCCTGACCTGGCTCCATGTGACTACCATCTCTTTGGGAATCTGAAAGACTCTCTTCGTGGAACAAGGTTTGTAGATGATGACTCCCTTGTACACGCTGCCAAACAGTGGCCCCAACACGTTGGTCCAGAATTTTATCGTGCAGGGATACAGGCGATGGTTCCAAAATGGCGTAAGACAGTTGAGACGGATGGAAATTATGTGGAGAAATTAAAATATTGTTCCTAAAGGATGTATCTACACACTGTAAAACTTTCAGACATGTAGAATAAAAGATGGATTGAAAAAAAAATAGTGTGCATTTCTTTTGGAGTGACCCTCGTATATGGCTCCCTTGTTGGTTTTCCGCATTGATACTTTCTTCATTGAGTATTCTGTTGTCCCAACTGGAGCAGTAGTTCAGTAAGTTATGAAGTTCAAACGGCCGCCTGCGTAACGGAGCGGCGAAAGCAGCGGCGTTACGTGTCTGCCGGCGGTTGCACGGATCAGATCGTGCAGGTATCGGGGAGAAAGGTAATTACACGGACTGTTGCGTCACATCCGCGCCAGCTGCGAAATGCTCGCAGGTCCCGCAGTCGTCCGAAAGCTTCCTAGTGCACGCTTCGTCTTTCCTAATCTCGCTGGCCTAGTTCTGCTGCGGCGAGGTGCGCCCGCTCGGGCGCCCTTCGCGTAGCGCAAAGTGGCCGCTTTCGGCGCGAGCGCGACTCGACCGTCCTTCGCGGTTCTGCAGGTGAGTGGGAGACCACAAAGGACGGGGATCCCCGCTGGTGAAACTAAGCCGCAGAGATTCGGAAATAGGAGCCGTTGTAAACGCTGGCTGTTTCGGTAAGAACTTCACAAACTTAGAAGCGCACGAACACTTGCAGGGACTGGCAGTCGCCGCTCAGCGTAAACAAATGTGACGAACTGTCCGCAGAGAGGCAGAAACACCAGCTATTGTACGATTAAACGACTCCCGACTAGTAATTGTAAGCATCCTTTAAAAATAAATCTCAGAACAATTGTACTGTACTGTATGTTAGCCGGGGGGCAACGGACTTGCCGCAGTGGTTACACCGGTTCCCGTGAGTTCACCGAAGTTAAGCGCTGTCGGGCGTGGTTGGCACTTGGATTGGTGACCATCCAGGCCGCCATGCGCTGTTGCCATTTTTCGGGGTGCACTCAGCCTCGTGGTGCCAATTGAGGAGGCTCTTGACCGAATAGTAGCGGCTTCGGTCAAGAATACCATCATAACGACCGGGAGAGCGGTGTGCTGACCCCACGCCCCTCCTATCCGCATCCTCCGCTGAGGACGACACGGCGGTCGGATGGTCCCGGTAGGCCACTCGTGGCCTGAAGACGGGGTGCTTTTTAAAATGTTAGCCGGGGGCCTAGAAACGACGGAGAGGCTCCGTCCCCGTCGCAGCCGCAGTGGCGTTATTGTGCGGTTCGGCCCCCAGCGGACCCCCTACCCCCCCCCCCCCCCCCCCCCTCAGGGAACATCTCACATCAGACGAGTGTAGCCCCTATGTTTGCGTGGTAGAGTAATAGTGGTGTACGTGTACGTGGAGAACATGTTTGCTTAGCAATCGCCGACATAATGTAGCTGAGGCGGAATAGGGGGAACCAGCCCGAATTCGCCGAGACACAAGTCTGCCGGGCGGATTCGTGCCGGGGACCAGACGCTGCTTCCCGCCCGGAAAGTCGTGTGTTAGACCGCACGGCTAACCAGGCGGGCCGCTCAGAACAGTTAGTGGAACATGACTTTTTTCGTCTGCCATACTCTACAGAGCAATTATTCACGACTGGATATGTTACCAAATTATACCTATATCTTTCACATATTAAGTACACAACAAAGCATCATTACATCCTCGACCGTTATACAAAAAGGAATTGAAATGCCTAACAGGAGTCCAAAAAACAAAATGGAAACAATCATTCATTCTATCATCCTGGGCAATTTTCAGTGGTCTTCGAAAGCTTCAATAACCTGTGTACCCTCCATGACTGTTTATCACTGCCTGACACCTCCTTGTAAGTCTGTGGACATCGCCCAGTGATTTCCGTTCCCAGTCTTCAATGAGAGCCGATGAGAGGTCTTGGAGAGTCTGTAGTAGAACAGGACGATCACGAACAACTCTGTTAAGGATGTCCCACACATGCGCGATGGGATTTAGGTCGACCAGTCCACTACTTCAATGTACAAGCTTCGCAAGACATCCCTGCTGACACCCGCCAACTACGCCCAGGTATCAGAAGGTATTCAGAGCCACCACCGTACGCAGCAGCCGTCACATGGTCCAACAAGATCTGTTCGACGTACTATCTGGGAGTAAGGCCGCCACGGACAACGACAGGATTCTTATGATACAAACGTAGGCTTCCGCGGCCATTGTCACAGTCACTAAGATTTTTCTGTGTTTGTTACCGCATGTCAATATGTAAATCTAAGAACGATTTGGTCCTGTTACAAGTGACCTTCTTCAGGGTTTTTTGTTTGCTGCTGAATGAGAAAACTTTGTTTTCTATATACCTGCGTACGTGGCTGTTATCTAATTCCGAAAGGCTGTTAAGGATGAAGGGGAAGGATGCTGAAAGTTCTTTATTGGTGTTTTTATTATTTCTCTCCATTGATGGAAACCTGACCTTTTGATTGGTGTTTGCATTACTGCTTGTGATTGGTGGAAACAGGCGAATGGAAAACCAGGTGGAAGATGTGACGTGGCGTTGTTTTCCTGCTTTCTAGCGCCGGCTGAGGCGCGCCAGTACTCTAGTAACTGGGCCCGCTGCGGTCTCTCGCGCATCTGTGTATTGCTTTACGTGAGCTGTCGTCCCGTAAAGCTGTTACTGCTAGCACTCAAGACGTCGGACGTCGGTACCCTAGATTCGTATGACTGTCAACAATGAAGCCTTCCCACAACGTCACAAGACCTTGGAGCTCTATTTTCTGGACGACATTTGGCAGGTACCGCTCACCACGGCTCACCACACACGAACACGGCCATCTCTTTGCATTAGTGGACTTCTAAAGTCGTCTGCGAATAACCCTTTTCGTCAGTGACGAAGTCGCCAGTTGATATGGGAACGGCAGAAATGAAAGCGAGCTGGAAGATGTCGTGTCGACCAGGGCACTCGCCGTATCGCAGAGATGGCCAGATATTGGCCTTCACATGTGGTTGTAATGCAGCAGCTACCTTGTCCAACTCGCTTTGTGTATTGGCCTGTCTCCCTGTAGCGTCTCCCCAACCTATAGATGACGCATAGAGAGGCATTGGGATTTGCAACACAATAAACTGGCAGCCAAGATCACAGGAATTATTTTTATTCCATGATTACCGGTTTCGGAGAATCTATAGCCGGCATCATCGGGTCTTAGGACACATACAGGTTACAACATCAAGGCACACATTGGTGATATTAATAGTTGCCTGTAACACGCAGGCCTTACAAAATTGTCGTGAGTAGCACATAGGCGTCCAAGAGAGATGACATTACAAATGTTAAGTGTCTCCATCACATACAAGCGCACGGTAGGTACTACCTACTACGTAGTACCATTTTATTGTGTTAGATCGCTCCCACATGAGCACAATGTTCTCCCTACAAAATTGGGGTTTGCAGCAACACGAGCAGAAGTCCATCCTTTTTGGATCAAACAGACCGTTCTTGGTGCTGGCGCCAAGACGTACTGCATATGCCTAGTTGAATACAACGTCAACAAATGAGAACTGCCGTCTGTGCACTTCTAGTGAACACTGGGACTCCGGTACTCACCCCCGGCTGAGGGGTCACCTGACATTGTAGTGCATAACACAGCGTATGATTTCAGTTGTTGCCTACGCTGAAAGCGAATATCTCAAGTCATGCAATATGAACACAGGTACCGCATGAAATTCAGACGCCAGACTGAAATTCATAGGAAGAATTTTAGCCTATCCGAGAAGGTGGTACAGTACAAAACCCTCGAAAAGAGACTTCAACGTTGTTCGTCAGTAAGGGATCGTTACCAGAGAGGACTGTTAGAGGAAACATCGCAGATCCAAAGAAGAGCAACAAGTTTCATCACACGTTCGTTTAGTTAGCGTTAATGCATCTCAGAGATACGAATCCTACTCCAGTGACAGACGCTGCAAGAGAGGCGTTGTGCACCGCAGTACTACTTACTATTAAAATTCCGAGAAGGTACGTTCCTAGAAAAGTAACATACTATTCGTGCGACGTACATCTTCTGAAAAGCTCATAAAGGCAAAATTAGAGACGTTCGAGCTCACATGTAGGCTTATCAACAGTCGTCTTTACTGCACAGTATTGGCGACTGGAACAGGAAAAGGAGGAGGCGACAACGGCACAAAAGTACCCTTCTCCTCACATCACAAGTTGGCTTATGGACTATAGATGTAGATGTTGTCATATGATTTTTATAGTCATCAGAAGCGTTATTTGAAAGAATAATGTGTTGCCTTGTAAATAAACCTAATGTGATGCCTTGTAAATAACCATCAACAGGATAATAGTGGCAGTGGTAGGCACATTTGAGAACGTAAAGTCTATCAATGAGAATTTTCAATGTAAACAGGAAGATGAAGGATTAACATTTGTCTAGAGGAGATGGACAACCATATCTTCTTCTTTTTCTTGTGCTTCTGTTCTGCATCGGTGCAGAGTCGACAGGGTTGTTAACGGATTTAGGACGGTTAATTTTAAAAGGTGGCCCAATGACCTTTTTGTCGCGAACCTATTGTCCTCCATGACGAAATGTACGTGTCCCAACTGCCTGCTTGTAATGATTTTGAAGAAAAAGTGTGCGAAAGTTTTTCTAAATGTTTGTGAATCGTGTAACTGAGGTCTGACTTAAATACCAGCCCTATATTTACCGTAATGGTGGGATGTGGGAAAAGCCTAAAAACTACATTCGAGCTGTTCGACAAAATTTCGGACGAACTGCCGGATGTTTGCAACTTGTAAGTAGGCTGTTTAGATTTTTATATTGGTAATGCCACGTAGCGCTCTGTATGAAAATCACTGGCTGTGCTGTGTGCAGTATGTGGCTAGTTTGCATTGTTGTCTGCCATTGTAGTGTTGGGCAGGGGCAGCTGGATGTGAACAGCGCGTAGCGTTACACAGTTGGAGGTGAGCCGCCAGCAGTGGTGGATGTGGGGAGAGAGATGGCGGAAGTTTTGAAATTGAACTGCTATATATATTATGATTATTAAGGTAAATACAGTGTTTGTTCTCTATTAAAATCTTTCATTTGCTAACTATCCCTATCAGTAGTTAGTGACTTCCGTAGTTTGAATCTCTTATTTAGCTGGCAGTAGTGGCGCTCGCTGTATTGCAGTAGTTCGAGTAATGAAGACTTTTGTGAGGTAAGTTATTTGTGAAAGGTATAGTTTAATGTTACTCAGGGCCATTCTTTTGCAGGGATCTTTGATAGTCAGATTGCGTTGCGCTAAAAATATTGGGTGTCAGTTTAAGCATAGTCTTGTACAATTGTTAAAAGGGGACGTTTCATAAACTTCCTGCCACAATATTTCGGCGCAGAGTCTTCTGGCCATCTTCAAGTGATACTGGCGAAAACTCCCTGAGCTCTGTTATTTAAGGACCCTCCGGCACATGCGTGGGGGATTCACTTGCCGTTGCGCGTCCGCTACTTCAGCGCGTTCGATTCTGCTGCGCCGTGTGCCCTCCGTGGTGAAAACTCGCCGCATCGATATCAATTCGATTGTCTTCCCGCGGTTCCATCACATAACTACGCCAGCTACGGAGGACACGAAGTTTTTCGACGATTGGATTCCATGCCGAATTCAATTGGTAATCGCCGTCACGATTAATAAGAAACTCATTGTCAGACAACCGTATTTCCACGGATTCATTAATAATAGAACTGCAAAAGAAGAGGAAGAAGCCTTTAAAACGACTGCCTATTGACATTGGTAATATTTCAGCGCAAATAGGCAAAATACTAAGAAAATATAAAATGAAAGCAGTCTTTCGCCCTCCTGCAAAAATTTCATCGCTGTTGGGATCTGTCAAAGACGACCTAGAGCTGCGCAAGGCAGGTGTTTACAGGATTACGGGTGAATGCGACAAAGCTTATAATGGGCAAACGGCGCGTGCTGTGCAAGATCGAATTGTAGAACATCAGCGGCATACTCGCCTTCTTCAGTCTTGTAAGTTTATCATCGCTGAACACTGTATTTCCACTGGTCACATCGTTAATTACAATGAAACAAAAATTGTGGCCCATATGTCTAACTCTTGGCGTTCTATTATTAATGAATCCGTGGAAATACGGTTGTCTGACAATGAGTTTCTTATTAGTCGTGACGGCGGTTACCAATTGAATTCGGCATGGAATCCAATCGTCGAAAAACTTCGTGATGGAACCGCGGGAAGACAATCGAATTGATAGGCGAGTTTTCACCACGGAGGGTGCGCGGCGCAGCAGAATCGAACGCGCTCAAGTAGCGGACGCGCAACGCCAAGTGAATCCATCACGCATGTGCCGGAGGGGCCTTAAATACCAGAGCTCAGGGAGTTTTCGCCAGTATCACCTGAAGAATGCGAGAAGACTCTGCGCCGAAATATTGTGGCAGGAAGTTGCAAACATCCGGCCCGAAATTTTGTGGAACAATATGTACGCCGGGAAAGTTTTAAATCTCACATACGTACATTGAAGCTGGCCGGCATACTAACATCTATGGTTAATCCACCGGGCGGATTCGTTTCGGGAATGGGGCACCTCGCCGTCCCGAAAGCGACGCTTTAACACTCACGACTGTCCGGACGTGACAGATGGAAAACACCATCAAATTAGGACAAAAGATTCCTGTCAGCGCTCTTTATGTAGACAAACGCGATTTTTTGATAATGAAGGAAGAAACGTCGGAACTCCATGAGCTTTGAGAAATAAAATAAAAAATTAAAATATAGTTAAGAATTTCAGATCCCACGTTTTTGCATCTAGAACTGCGTTTTAAGCTTACAGTAAATAGTAACTGAATGGAGTAAAAATGTGAGTCACGAAATTTCAACGTGTGTTACAGCCGCAAGTAGCTATACTTCAGATGATACGTAACGACGGATAACGCCGTGCTCATTTAATTGCTGTCGGATGCACAGATACTGCATGAGAGGAAATGAGTTCAAGGAATCGACACGAGGTCAAAAAATGCTGGTTTCCCAAAACCAAGCAGCCGTGATGATGACGAGATCTCGAGTGACCTTGCATAACGCCAGAGTGCGGCGTCTGCCAAAATAATTTTGGCCAGACTACAGTGCAAGGCCGGGCTGCGGCCGCAGGAGGCCGGAGTGCCGCGTGCTTGCTGGATTAGACTGACAGTCTCTGCAGACAGTGAGTTCATTCAGCCTCTGCCAGCACTGCGGGCGGTGCGTGGAGAATGCAGCGCAGTACAGTGACGAGACTTAGGCAGAAGCTCTGAAAACTTGGTCCTCCTACCCGTTGTAGCACGTCTGATTGACGTCGTTACTACGGCAAGCTATTGGACAGCTAGTGTGCCATGATTTCCAGGCTCTAATGCCACAGTGCCTCCCGAAATTAAGATCACCTTAGAACCTTAAACAGTACTGTTACAGTTGACTCCTGGTATTCCAAGAGCACACTCCTCAGTGCCTTTTTAAACAATGTGAAGTTCTTGTATATATAGTCTGGGCGACGGCTCCTTCTTTCAAAATTTAGCAAAATATCTCTCTTCCGAGAGAGCTTGATAATTTAGTTCCAATCACAATGACTATATTTTTTCGGGCCTCAGGATGCACAAGAACATATTGGTAGTGGCAGGGTACCCACATCCGCTTAAGCTGTTTACTTTAAGTATATAATTACGGTGTTTGAAGCTCAGAGTTCAACGTGAGAATTGAAACTGATAGGAGCTCCGAATATGTAACATGAAGTAATAGTGGCTGTTCGTAAACGGGATATATCTGGGTGATATATAGGGCAAAACACCTTCCTCTCTCTTCTCCTCCCTTTCTCTCTATGTCTCTCTCTCTCTCTCGATATGTCTTCTCCAAATATTTTATTTCCATTTCCAAAATAGGATAATACTGCAGCTGGATCATACATACACTATTTCTACGACGTATCTGGTCACCATCTTCAGATGATATATCTGTTAGCTAAGCACGGCGGAACTGATGCATTCGTGTGTGTGTGTGTGTGTGTGTGTGTGTGTGAGTGAGTTGTGAAACTGAAGTGCTACCAATTTAGTGGGTGGACATTTATGTGTCAGGCAGAAGCGTAACAATATCTTTATTTATATCTTATAAGGACTGCGGGCTCAAGGTCCTTAAGCCCTGGGGTTGATGTTATTGAGGGATTTCAATAATGGCACGAGGCACCCTAATGTGTTGTCGCGCTGAGGCGTGACAGAGCCCGTGTATTTCAAGTGTCTCGATTGCGGACGCAGGAGTTCGAACTTATCCAGGAACTCCTGTGTGGTGAGCATGATCGACTCTTGAACAGTCGGTTCGTTCAGCTCAGCGTGTAGACTCCAGGACTCGTACCCACTTGGGTGCCCCCAAGATGATACTCAAGCACTGGTTCTGAAGTCGCTGAATGTGTTGGGGATTCTAAGGACACGTTGTTCCCCATGAAGAACAGCCGTACAAGATCGTTGGGGGGACTGTTGCTCGGAAGAGGCGAAGTTCCGTGTGGACTTGTACGTCGCTGCTGGCAAGTAGAGGGTACAGTTGTATGATGCAGCGAAGGATCTGCACCCGTTACTCCGGATTCATACCGTGAACGTCGGCTCTTTTATTCGCCATGAAAGACCACAGCGCATGCGTCAGAAATCGTGGCTAGTGCTCCCTAACGCAAGTGAAAGTACAGCCCCCCAGAGACAAAAGCTGGAAAAAACGATGATCGCTATCGAATACCGCTGTCGACACATTCATCCAGCCGAGTCAATGTCCTTGTTCTTTAATGTCAGGTAAACAGGGTTCCAAATCTTACTTAAAAGGTAACCCTTTTCTGCATGTCTCACTCGCGCTAGGGAGCGATAACGACGATTTCTGACGCATGCGCTGTTGGTTTTCCGTGGCGCAAATAAAGAGGCAGCCCTCCACGGTATGAATGAGTTCCAGTGAGATTAGCGTACGATGTGCTTGCCTACAGATGGTGCCCATATGGATCGCGAAAATATTGTGTCTACATGGTTGTATCATCCAACTGCAGATCCGACAAGAATAGCATCATCAGTTAATACGCTGGGAATTTCTGCGTAGTCACAATGAAATTCACTAACACATTTGGAATGTAACGTAAAATATATTATGTGTTATGTACACAAATAGCTGACAAACCCAGCATTGTCCTGGTATTCATTTGGCCAGTTTTCTATCAGAAACTAACACAAAAAATTTACTGTGTTTGCAGTAATCAAAAAATTTCATTTGCATGTATTTGTGAAAACACCTCTGAATTACGAAACAGTCAGAAAAAAATATGAATAATGTACAAATGTATAAGCACAATATCCAAATTAAGAAAAATTATCCCGGATAGTTCATGTAAGCTGGACGCAGCTGCGTTGCGTGTCTACAACGCTGTTTTGTAAAAGGCTCTATGACAATGCGTCTTCATAACCCTACAGACAGCTAATGTTTTCTCCTGAAGACGTTCGCGCTTCGCTGTCGAAGGCTGTAAAAGGCGCTACCAGATGTCAGCGACAGTCTTATTTTGACTCAACTGTACGAGTGTCGCAACAGTAAAGAATAAATGTATTAGAACTTCATGCACGATGCGGCAACTTTTCACGTACGTATCTCAGTTTCAGTAAAGTCATATCTGTCGAACTTCTTGTCGTACAATGATGTATTTGCGTAGGTACATTCAGCGGTATATGTGGACACTGTGTGCAACATGTGTTAGCAATAGAGTAATTAGAAAATAATTAATATGTTTAAACGTAATGCATGATGCGGCAGTTTTTCACCCATATATTGTTATGACAAATCTGCTGAACTATGTTAGGTAGGTGATTCTTACCCCTACAGCGACTGTTGCCTTGCAGCAAAGGATATGTGTACCAAGCTTGGTTGAAATCGTTGCTGTGGTTTAGAAGGAGACGTGGAACACACACACACACACACACATCCATACAACATTTTTTTTCACATATATGGATTTATGTACAACGTATCATCTGTTCAAAAATGTAGATATCACACTCAAAGCAAAAAGTAAATTATTAGATAAATAAATAGTTGATATTTTCTACCTTCATTTCAGTTACAAATTACCCGTTATCCTTTATTCACCTAGATTATAATTTTATCAGCTCTAATATTGTCCTCTCCCGTTTCTGTAGTATACAGCCCTGGAAATAAAAAATAGAATCAATTTTCGGAGGGCATAGCTAGGACCAAGGCGATAAAATTGTCTAAAAAAGTATAGCTTCTTCAGTGCATAAGCCCTCAAACACCTAAGACAGGTCGACGACTCAAATCATGACAAATTTCATAAGAATATGTCTTTACCTTACCGTCCAAGAACTGAAGCTTATTTGGGAATAATATGTTACTGGCTCTCCACGGCCTATCCGCAGGACATGCCAAACATAATTTAAATGTCGATACTGCGAAGAAAATAGACTGGTGCGAGATCTGATATACATGAACTACAATTCACGTGCTCTATAGAATATTATTTAGTATGTCCGAAAGAATAGATACCATCTTCATAGATATATAGTTAAGACTCAACGGCCATTTGACCATCTTCTTCTGTGCGGATGGACAGTGCCCGAACTCTTACGGGAATCGGCAACAAGCCGCGAGTAATGAGTATAATGGGCAGGGGCACTATGAACATAGTGCGGGACAATAAGTTTTGAATGTGGGTCTCACGGGAGGCCTGCCAGAGATAAGTTCCTGCAGTCGCACTATCCTCTGTGTCCGGGGTGGCTCAGAAGTATGCCGGCACGGTAGCTCGGTGTGTTCGATCAGAGGGCTGCTCGCCCTCTGTAATAAAAAAAAACTGAGTAAAGGAATCAACGATCAACTTGAACGGATGTCTTGTGACGTCCGCCCAGACCAAACACAACAAACAATACCGAACAAAATGAGAAAAAAAAGAAAGATAGAGCGTCTGCCATGTAAGCAGGAGATCCCGGGTTCGAGTCCCGGACAGGACACACATTTTCAACTATCCCCGTTGACTTACATCATCGTCTGTGTGTAGCTGGGGGTATTCATTTCATTGTAAAACTGTAATTCTTCATCATTCATAAATTTTGTTTCATCCGATGCTCGTTTTCATTGATAAATGTTCATCATCAGGCGGTAGGCACATGTTACGTGGGTCCTTTTAGTAGCCAGCATTGGTTCTTTTATACAGCAGCATGTATGGTTCCCAAGACATTAAAATTTTCTGATTTAGTTGCAACATTCATGGATTTGGGACAGGAAGTAGTTTACGTCTGATCTGTCCTCAGTAACTTTAATGACTACGAGGCGACACACGACATTTATATGTTACTTGTCGACGACTTACATGGTTCGTGAATGATAATATTATATTCAGTAATAGTTGACTGCTTGCGTTAATTGCAACTGTAAGCTCCAGAAGACACTGTAATATTTATAGTCTTTGTCGCTCCCATAATCATTGTTCACTTTCTCTTCAATGCACACGGACGTTGTTCTACTTAACTCTATGGAAGTCGTCACTTTCCTCGTTGAATCAGCTAAATATTGTGACTTTCAACTGTAGCTTATTCTTAGTCTTGGAAGTATCACAGGAATTAAGCAGACTGCAGAAGCATTTTTTATCAGGTACAAACTTCGTCATAGCACGCCCCCATGTCTCAGAACAACATTGAGTTGGAACTCTTACAGTGTACTGTCAGCGTCCTAGCAATGGAGCAAGGCATTTGTATTGTAACAAAATGTGTGATACGGCCTGTAGCTTCAGAAAAACCCAGTAATGAGACTAATATGTGTTTTACATTGATTACTATGAAGCTTAAGAACAAGTTTCTGGCACTGTTTTCTTGTATTCCATGTCCATCGAAAGAGACTACGGCTGGGAGAACACAAAATTCAAAGACGGTCTACGGAACTCACGTTACGTGAACGCATGGTGCGAGTCTGCGTTTTCAGTTAGTTCAGTAAACGTTGTGTACTGAAATTGTGGATATACAATTACAAGGAAACGTATATCTCCTTGAAATTAGAAAGCCACTGTGATTTTCTTAATTATGAGCATATACAGAGATTGGAGAAAAATTTCCAAACACCACGAGAAATGCAAGCTTGAACGTAAATGCAGATACGAGCCAAACAGGTGTAGGTTTCGCTATTGTCTTTGCACACAAATGGCACCTGTCCTCAATACGTAGCAAGTTTCAGTCTTGATCAGGAAAGTTGGAGCTAAGTGACTTCGAACGTGGGAAAATTGTTGGTGTTCCTATGGTGGATGCCTGCGTAAGCAAGGCAGACGAATTGTTTGGTGTTTCAAGAAGCACCACAGCGGAAATTTATTCCGCGTACAAGAAAGGGGAAAAACATCATCCGCTAAGTCACAACGCTGACGAAAATGTGTGTTGAGTGATTGTGAGAGACGGTCATAGAAGAATATTCGAACGAAAAAAAGGGGAAGAAAGCTGCAGAAGTCACTGTACAGCTGAATGGCATACTCGCGAATCCTATCAGCACCAAAACAACACGAAGGAAGCTCCATAAGCTGCCGCCGAGAGTGAAACATGGCGGGGTTTGGTGATGATATGGACAGTCGATACCGTGGTAGCACATGGGCCCGGGCCCCATAGCTACTCTGCAACGCTGATTTACAGCCAAGGATTATGTGACCATTTTGGCTGCCAAGATCAATCCCATGGTACACTATTCCCCAATGGTAATGCCGGCCGGAGTGGCCGAGCGGTTAAAGGCGCTACAGTCTGGAACCGCACGATCGCTACAGTCGCAGGTTCGAATCCTGCCTCGGGCATGGATGTGTGTGATGTCCTTCGGTTAGTTAGGTTTAAGTAGTTCTAAGTTCTAGGGGACTTATGACCACAGCAGTTGAGTCCCATAGTGCTCAGAGCCATTTAAAACCATTTAAACCCAATGGTAATACCGTGTTCCATAATGACAAGGACCCTGTTCACATAGCTCTCATCCTGCAGGACTGGTCCAGTGAGCACGAGGATGAATCTTCAGTTCTCCTCTGGCCATCGCAGTCACCAGATCTCACTGTTATTCAACGGTTGTGGTTTCGTTTGGAGAGAAGGGTTCATGATTGTTATCCTTCTCCATCATAGTTGCCTAAATTTGACACTGTTGTGCAAGAAGAATAGTATAAGATTCCGCTGTAAACCATACCTGTATTTATCCATTCAATAGCGACTGGAAGCTTTAACGGTTTTCCTGCACTATGTTAGGCACGATAACGTGTTGTGTTTTCTGGTGTTCCCATTTTCTTCGCCCGCTGTATAATTTATTTTTTATTTTATTTATTTATTTTTTTTTTTTTTGGTCATGTAGAGAGATCCCTGCAACAACTCAGTATGGAAACTGGCCAATTGAAAAAAGGAATTTGGAAATTTCAATCTACACTGAAGCGCCAAAGAAACTGGTGTAGGCATGCGTATCCAAATATAAAAATATGTAAACAGGCACAATACGGCGCTGCGGCCGGTAACGCCTATATAAGACAAAAGGGTCTGGCACAGTTGTTAGATCGGTTACTGCTGCTACAATGGCAGGTTATCAAGATTTAACTGAGTTTGAATGTGATGTTATAGTCGGCGCACGAGCGATGGGATACAGCATCTCTGAGGTAGCGATGAAATGGGGAATTTCCCGTACGACCATTTCACGAGGCTACCGTGAATATCAGGAATCCGTCAAAACATCAAATCTCCGACGTCGCTGCGGCCGGAAAAAGATCCTCCAAGGACCAACGACGACTGAAGAGAATCGTTTAACGTGAGGGAAGTGGAACCCTTCCGTAAATTGATACAGATTTCAATGCTGGATCATCATCAAGTGTCAGCCTGCGAACCGTTCAAGGAAACATCATAGATAAGGGCTTTCGCAACCGAAGGCTCACTCGTGTACCCTTTATGACTGCACGAGACAAAGCTTTACGCCTCGTCCGGGCCCATCAACACCGACATTGGACTGTTGGTGACTGGAAACATATTGCCTGGTCGGACGAGTCTCGTTTCAAATTGTGTCGAACGCATGGACATATACGGGTATGAAAACAACCTCATTAATCCATGGACCCTGCATGTCAGCAGGGGACTGTTAAAGTTAGTGGAAGTTCTGTAATGGTGTGGGGCATGTGCACTGTATATACGACTCTGACAGGTGACAAGTACGTAAGCATCCTGCCTGATCACCTGCATCCATTCATGTCCATTCTGCATCCCGACGGACTTGGGCAATTCCAGCAGGACGATGCGACACCCCACACATCTAGAATGTCGTCAGACTTGCTCAAAGAACACTCCTCTGAGTTTAAACACTTCCGCTGGCCACCAAACTCTCAGACATGAACATTATTGAGCATATCTGGGATGCCTTGCAACGTGCTGTTCAGAAGACATCTCCATCGCCTCGTTCTCTTACGGATTTATAGAGAGCCCTGCGGATTGATAGTGTCAGTTCCCTCCAGCCAAACATCAGACATTAGTCGAGTCCATTCCACGTCGTGTTTCGGCACTTCTGCGTGCTCGCGGGGACCCTACATGATATTAGGAAGGTGTTCTTTAGCTCTTAAATCTATAAAAGAAAACGTCTATTACAGGAATAATAGAAGGAATAATAGAAGATCATCTCCTTCGACTATACTCTGCCTGACAAAAGAAGTAAAGCACCCAGAATAGATGGTCCAATGTCAATGTAACTTCCTACATATGCAAAGACCTTCGGCGGTCACGTAAATGATTAGAGTTGCAATTCCCTGTGCCAACTATAACGGCTATAAGTGTGCATCAGTTTTGTTCTTGTTCGGAGTTGTTGTCAGGCATGGTAACCCATATAACCGGCGTGTAGAGAGTCAAATGTTGTGTGATCAATGTGAAGGACACGGAGATGTCCTGCTGTGAGATTGCGTTATCGCACCTGACCATATTGAAAGGGGCCTTATTGCGGGTCTCGGTTTGGTTGGCTGGTCAAACGGTGCAGTTTCCAGATTTGTGGCGCATTCGGATGTGGCAATGGCCCGAAGTTGGATTGCTTGGAAACGTGAGGGCAGGCACGATCCCCGTCAAGGTTCCTGTCGACCAGGTCTGGATACAATTGGGGAGGATCGCAATATTATAGGACGGTTAATATTTTCAAAAATTTCTGGAGACCGATATATCGATCTTTTGAGAGACACCACTATCGACCATCGATAATTCGAAGAACTGTATAGTTATACACATGTATCGACGGATAAAATGTCGACGTACGTGCCTATGATAATATCGGCTGCACGTTGTAAATACACCTCTAGTTGTAGAGCTGTATATTTAAGTATTGATTTATTATTAGATATTCTGTACATCAACAAGCTAGCAGTCTCTCTATCTCCCTTAGGGCAAGAATTGAAATCAAAGCGATGCACGTTCACGCTTGGCGATAACTACTTGACTAACAATGGTACCTGTATGTAAGTGGGACAGTAAAAGGTGTCCGATGAGTCACTCCTTCGGTTTCGTCACATATCGGATTTGTCCCGAACACTTCGTGTCGACTTCCCTATTTTTTTCATTTCTGCCAACGCCAGTGACCAAGCAATTTAGTGTCAAAATTGCGTGGTACTGCGTGGTGAAACGCAGTTTCTGCTGGCAGCGCCAAGCGACTGCGTCAGCATTCCCCCCACACGTCTCCGCCCACCGCAGAGATTTTTGTTCATCACTTTCAGCAACTGTTTTAGAAGGACGCCGATTTGAGGAAATAGCACACTAGTTACGTGTAAAATTGTTTCTTTAACGTCACTGGTGTGCTATTTCTTCACATAAGAAATGTTGTTATTCCATTTACATCACCCACCTCCTCCCCCTCCACCCGCGCTATCGAACTTCTTCTTCTTCTGTGGCACACACACTTACTTCACACAGTCGAAGTGAAAGACTGTACGCGATGATAGCTCAAAAAGTAACAAGACTCCTCCACACAGTGAAATTAAAATTATGCTCTACTACTATTTCAAACGAACAACTACAAATATTTCAGAAAACTGTGAAAAATATATAAAATTAAAATATCGGCACTCGATACTGCGATTATGATATCAATATATCGATTGTAATGGGGATATGTCATCAATATATATCGATGTCCTTTGGGGATATGTCGATTTATCGATATTTTATCAACAGCCCTTTTGTGAACCAAGCGCATCCTAACGCAGTCAAATCTGAGTCCGACATACGAGAACAACTAATGGCCTCCCAGCAACATTCTGTGTTATCACACAATATTGGTCGGAGACTAGCAGCAGCCGTACAAGGAAATTACCGTCCCATGCGTAGACTGCAGTGAACACAACACAAACATCTGGAATGATTCCGTGACTGGGAAGCATGGACTGTTGATAAATAGCAACGCATTGAGTTCAGGGACGAAACTGCACTACCTCGATTGACAATCGTCGGCGAGTTTGGCGGCGACCTGTGAAGAGGTCACATTCTTCCAATGTTTTGGAGAGTTAGTCCTGCCGTCATCATGCGGTGGTAATCCCGTAGCCAACAAGATTTCCAGATCTGTCCCCAATAGAACATTTGTGGGATCAGCTCGGAAGTACATCCCAGTGCGAGTATCCAGGATATCAATTACTTTTGGCCTGGCTTGGCTCAAGAGACAATGCAACAACTTTGACACTCTACCCAACCGAAATAGTGGTGCTTCCAAGCCAGGAGATGTTCAGTCATACTGATATGTGGGGCCATACTGTCACGTTCTTTATAAGAAGACTCGGTATCGTAATCACTGGAATCACATTACCTGTCAGTACGAAAGGTTTCATTTGATTTGCTGCACGCCTTCTGGCTGATTCACTTTTTTGTGAGGCAGTGTAGAAAGTCGTTGCAAGATAAGACACGGCATTATTACTTCTGTAGAAAAATGCAACTACAATATTTAAGTAACAACGTTTTTATCCCTGTTGATGCCAGAACGAACTGAATACGTAACGGTTTTTAATGAATTCAACAAGGATATTATGCGAATAACTCACCTAAATTTAATTCTTAAGATTATTCAGCATTATAATCTCTGAACAAGGGTAGAATAGAGAAATTCATATTGCTTACTCCAGATTCACTTTGCTTTTATTTACAAAGCATTATCAGAGGTACAGATAATATATTTCTTCATTTTGCTGTTTATTCATGAATTTGCTGTACTATTTACTTACCGTGTTTATTGCTCTTTTTTTCGCCTATTCTGAAGTCGAAAGATTTTTTCCTCGTCGTTAGAAGAGGCTGAGATCGAAAAAAACTCTGTTACAGGTTCACCCTTCAATTTTTCGAATTATAGGTATCCGCTTTTTCTTTCGTTGCGTTTTCGTTTTTTGCTCTTTTCATTCGTAAAACTCTTTAGTTGCTACGAAGGTGAGGCAGGGCGAATACTACGACATATTGCTGAAATTGATAGCTGACATGAAGGCAGTATCCCAAGAAGAAGCGCGCCAGCACCGCGCCCTGTGTTCTACATTTGCCTGTGTAGCTCTCCTTGCAGAAGGCAACCAGTTGGCTATAGACGGCGTTTCCTGGTGGCCTCTACAGCTGCGGTCCCGTGTGTATTTCCGGTAGCGTCTGGCCCACCAAAGCGCGTGCGGCGGACGCAGCCCGTTCTGCAACGGTCCCACGTCCCATTCAGCTCACACGTGCCGTCCACGTGAGGTTCCGCTAACTGCTGGCACACTGCCGTCCCGGTGGCTTGATTACCGCGTCGCCTCTGAGAACCTCATACACTAGATCGCCCTGAGCAGGTCAGCGTAGAAATGAGATCCTGGATTTATACAAATACGCCGTACACTATGCACGGGAGGTTTTAATCATCACCTCGAAAAATTAAAATTACATTATTAATTTTTTGTGTGTTTGCAGGTTGAAACGTCATTCAACTTTCTTGTTTGGAACTTGCTAGTACACTCACAGGTTGTGAGGTCTGTCGAGCAAACTCTATTGCTGCATTGAATGTTGATTGCTTCAAAATAAATTATTATATTTATCCTTCGTTGAGTTCGTCTCTTCAAAGTTGAAAACGCGTTGTGTATTTCCCAGGTCCTCTGAAATGTTGCCTCTCAAATAAAAATGCTAGCTGTAAAATTTGTTGTATATCTACATTTATTCACTGGTAGAGTAACCTCAGCCCATCGTAGTACACTGGAAAACTTGAGCACTTTGCGTAAAAACTCTACAAACAGAGTATTTGAGAATTACGTTTGTACGTTAAAACATCACAATGCACGTGCCCTTCGCTTCATAAATGTACAGATTCACAGACTATACTCTCAGTATCACTCCCTACTTCTGCAAAGTGACCTCCTTACACAGGCGTTTATCAGAAAACAATATTAACGTTAAAAATAGATGTTAATGATTCTCTTGAACAAGTTGTATATTGCTGTGATGGTGATTAATTACATAAATATGTTTTTACAACTTCGGTCGTAAATATTGCAAGTAATTTGGCTAGAAACTAGTTTTGACACTTGCTAGACAAAAGTGTAATTTATAGTCACTTTTAATTGAATATAAAATTATAAAAATTTTAAAAGCTTTCGATAATTTTCACAATTTCTCTATTTATTGTTTTAGTAGCACTTAACATTCACTTTTGTTTTCTTTCTATACAAAGCGATGACCAGTTTTGGCAGCTTAACTAACCACCATCTTCAGATCACATGTAGTATTATAAATGCAACTAGCAGTGTATAACACCAGTGCATCGTCAATAACATTCTTATTTTACATATTCAACTAAAATCTGTCATTTCATCCACAGTCTCTGTGGCAGCAACAGAAACAAAGAGAGCTAGTACAGCATCGTACAAATTTTATACATTGCCGCGTCTATTAATTATTTTGGTCACCGCAAACAGTAATTTGCCGTGTAAGCTGTACTTGAAGTCAAAACTGAAAGATAAAGAAAAGTATACAAAGTTTTTAAAATTTATATAGTATTATATTTTATTACCTACTGACAATGTCGATGTATTTAAACTTAATTTTCCATGAAATTTGACTTTTCGAGTCTTGTTAATTAATTTAACAGTGTAAAAGTACAAATACAATTTCACTTTTGACAACGATACAAATGGTTTGTTTTGAATTGTAAATTACCATGCAATTTAAATATTTATTTCAATAAATCGTCAATGCTGGAATTTTGACAAGTTGTGGAAGGTTACCGGTCCTCTGTCACCTAACCTTTGTATTGAGATATAAATTCTTAAAAAGGCAAATACTTTGTGCAATACCAAATTTAGTAAATTGTGTGTTTCATGAATTTCAGTGTTGTTTCCATTATGTGATTGTTTTGAAGGTTAGTTAGGAGCAATGGTCCATAACAGACTACTTTGAAAACTATTGCGCTGTAAATCACCTCGTTATTTATTATTTTTTGGTTATCGGGTATTTTCAGATATGATGGTAATTTTGGCATGCAAACAAATATTCCTAATCGGCATAAAATAAATCGACTGATATGCTATAAAGTAAATACAAGTATTCCGAATACTAGATAAAAGGCTGGTATTCCAGTTATAAATATTAGCGTAAAATTGTGAACTGAAAGTACCGATCGCCATCGTCTTTTGACCTGGTAATGGACAAAATACAGTAGGCAACAGACCCGGTTCCAAAGTGAAAAATCAAATTCAAATGGCTCCAAGCATGATGGGACTTAACATCTGAGGTCATCAGTCCCCTAGACTTAGAACTACTTAAACCTAACTAATCGAAGGACATCACACACAATTATGCCCGAGGCAGGATTCGAACATGCGACCGTAGCAGCAGCGCGCTTCCGGACTGAAGCGCCTAGAACCGCTCGGCCACAGCGGCCGGCTCAAAGGGAAATGAGCGATACCAGACGTAAAGGTTCCAACGTCCACACTGAAATTCCCGCCCCATAGTAACGCAGCACGCCGAAAGAAGAGAAAAACAAAAAGGAACAGCCTGTTAATGAAGTAGTAATTCCTTAACTGCAACAGTGATACAGCAATCCATGTTAAGTTGCTGGAAGCGAAAGGTAACAATGCTCCATGCCACAGTAGTTAAATCTAAAGAACAACGGAGTGGCAGGTCTTTTCTCTGTGAAGAATCGTGGATCGCAAGACAAGTGGTCGCTCTGTTGTTGGAAGACCTGCGTATGATAATCGAAGAGATAGTGGAAAAAATATTAGTCAACTATCAGTTTTCAGCATCTTGCGCTAAATTTTGAACACGACTCAGTTCGCCGTCCGCTGGATTTCGCATGGGCTCACACCCATCGATAATACCCGACCAACGGCTATAGCAGCCTAAATGGTGCACTTGTGTCACACCACTTAATATGACTTATTTAGCAGCCTTGACGAGTGCTTGGTGTACCATGATGGGTCCTAAACAGAGGATCAATGGAAGAAAACATGTGTATTCACCGCCGCCGAAGAATCGAAGGCGCAACCACTATTTAACAAGCTAATGCTGAGGGCTTTGTGATGCGTGGTGCGAACAGATTATAGCCCGTAAGGGGCAAAACTTCCCACAGTGTACTACCTAAATTTCTTAACCACGTTATTGGGAGGCAGTCAAGACGGTATGTCTTGGGAAGCTGTCGAAGGGAGTGTTTTTGCTCAACGTCATATCCACAGCTCCTTTTGCACAGGACGCAGTCGCTCATGATGCTTCTTTGCCTTCGCCCCACCTTCCCCCTCCCCCCTCCCCTTCCGATCACCCCTTATTCTCCTGACACGCCACACAGTGTCTTCTTTCTTGTTCCTCGGTTGTAGAAACGATAGATAAGCATTTGCGCAATGAAGACGTCGTCATTATCGATGTGTAAATTTCACTATACAGGCAAAACGCAGACGGTTACTAGCAAGATCTACGCCAAGTCGTCCGTCGTTGAAAATAAGGTGTCGTGTTGAAAGGTGAACATGTACAGAAGGGCTGACACCAGCTCCAAGTCTCGTGGTCACAGTTTGATTATTTCGAGGTGACAATTAGAAAAACTGTGACTGTCTACACTGATGGCGTCCACATCACTTTGTCGTTGATTAGTAACCATATTTTTCTCGCTTCTGGCATAAATCAAAATGTATCTGGTGTGACCTCATTTTGGCGCACAATCATCACATCATTTGCAAATGCAGGGATCGTCCCATCATCTCCATCGTCCTATTACGGTCAACTGTAAGTTCCAGCTTTTTCAGTGCAATCTTGAATAGAACTGGCGACAGAGGATCACCCTGTCTCAAACGATTCTTAACCGTGAAGCATGTCGACAACTGACTTGCAAAGCACACTTGAGAACTTGATCCGTTGTAACAAGTTGCAGTCAGCCTAATGTACTTCATTGGTATGTTAAATTCCTGCATTGTCTTCCAGCCGGTTGTTGTGTGCCTGCCGGAAGTCAATGAATAAAAGTGAAATAGAGAAAGAAATCTAACAAAAATTAATAAACGCGAACCGGGTATTCTACCGTTTAACCAACGTATACATGTCATGCATTGTGTCCCAGGAAAGGAACATTCAGAAGTATATGTCACTAGTGCGACCGGTTATATTGTATGGTTATGAGACATGGGCAAGTACATCGACAACGGAAGAGCGCATCCGTGAATCCGAGAGAAAGATTTTAAAGAAATTTGATGGTCCGGTATACTGTACAGAAAGTGGCAGGTGGGACAGAAGACACAATGAATATCTGTATCTGCGGTTTATGAAAGCTAATATTAGGAGAGTCATTGCAATAGAATGATGCGAGTGAGCGGAACATGTTCTCCGAGCAGAGGGTCCCCTCCCTAATAAAATATTTATACGTCAGCCAACTAGTAGACGTCCAAGAGGACGCCCACGAACGACATAACTTTAGTGCCCCCGGGAGAAGCAGATGCAATAACCAGCAAGGAGGATGTCCAAGACAGAAGTACATGGGCCAACATATGTAATCAATTTATGTGTTGGTACAATTCTATTTAGTCATGATTCGTGGACTGGATATGTTGATCATATCATTATGTTTTATGGTTATGTATTTGTATATTTTTTCTTTAGCCATGGACCTAAATGTCCTATTTATCGGTAATAAATGATGATGACGATGATGATTAGGTGACAGTTAAAACTTTATGTCTGCCATTAGCAGAATTACACAACACCATTTTCCTAAGAAAGACGGGTAAATGCTTGCTCACTATAGTTACTGATCATCATACCTTTGATAGGTGGTGGTGGGGCAAGAATCTCATCTTTGTGCCATCACAAGACATCACCAAACCGCGACAAGTTATAATCCGCGCCATTGTGCGGCATAGATAGTTGAGTACAGGGCGCGGCGCTTAAATCCGGACAAATCAAACATTTTAAAGCAAATTTATTAAAATAAAATACAAATGATAATGACAATCCTTTTGCATAGAGGTAGTGGTATCTTCCAAGAGTAACATTACTCGATGTAATCCCCTTCAGCCGCAAAGACTGCCTCCAGTCTTGTCCTGAAAGGATCGAACGCGCTCTTTAAAACAGCCCTGTCCAGATTCGTGAATGCTGCTTCGATAGCGCTGCGTGGAGATGCAACATCAAGGTGGGGTTGGGTTGATTTGGGGGAGGAGACCAAACTGCAAGATTATCATTCTCTTCGGATTAGGGAAGGATGGGGAAGGAAGACGGCAGTGCCCTTTCAAAGAAACCATCCCGGTATTTGCCTGAAGCGATTTAGGGAAATCACGGAAAACCTAAACCAGGATGGCCGGACGCTGGATTGAACCGTCGTCCTCCCGAATGCGAGTCCAGTGTGACATCAGGGTGCCTCGTCTTACCAGTAGCCGGCCGCTGTGGCCGAGTGGTTGTAGGCGCTTCAGTCCGGAACTGCGGGCTGCTACGGTCTCAGTTCGAATCCTGCCTCGGGCATGGATGTCTGTGATGTCCTTAGGTTAGTTAGGTTTAAGTAGTTCTAAGTCTAAGGGACTGATGACCTCAGATGTCAAGTCCCATAGTGCTTAGAGCCATTTGAACCATCTTAATGACAACTCTTTCTATTACGCTCCAAACATGGTTGTCGAGGATGTTCAAATCCGGGTTATTCGGGGGCCTTTGACCAGAATATGTCAACGTTATCCGAGAGCCAGTTTTGGACCAAATGGCTCCTATGAGCCGGTGCACCGTCCTGTTGAAAGATATAATGTATCCCCGAGACCACAGCTACCACCCACGGTTTCACTACATTCGTCAAAACTTGCAGATTAACTTCTTTTGTGACAATTTGCCCCTTTTCAAAGAAATATGACGGCGTGATATGACCCTCACTGGATATAACACCTAGGACGTCAGCTCCGGACGTCAACTGTTTACGACATTGCGGCCAAGTATAATGCTTTGGAGATCTCGGATACCCGAAGACTCAAACTATTTCAGTAGGCGAACGCGCAGCGCGAAGACGTGACTCTTCGGTTGTACTCGGCACTTGTTCGTAAGATGTCGGCCATTTTGAGGTTCTGACTGTTTAGTAGATGCCTATGGCTTTCAAGAACGCCAATCAGGACCTCCGGCGGAACAACGAAATGGCGGGAAATTCAAACTGAAATTTGTCCGAATTTAAGCGCTGCACCCTATAGCTCGGTTGCGGCGCTGCGACACAAACACCACCGAGCAGACCTTCGCAGAACGGCTAGCAGTGAGAGGTTTCTGTTTTGGACGTCGAGCGAGTAGGCTACCTACCAGGACCAGAGCTCAGCAGTGGAAGCGGCCATTGGATTTAACTGCACGCCGTGGCTGCCGTGGTGGACAACAAGGAGACTTCCGATACGGCGAGACAGGGCGCAGTTTGCTTCAGGGCTGTTATCGAATCAGGGCCTGGAGAGAGCGGAATTACCTGTGTGTGTGCTTCACTAGTCAGGTCTGTTCTCTTTGTTCTCTTGTGCTGGAGGTCTGCAGATGTTTATACGTAGTGTGCGTTGCTGTGTGTACTTAGTGAATTCAGCCTGTGAGCACCTATTATAAAACCAGTACTTTCCTGCTAACTGTGTTTCGTATCTGTCAGTTATGGATACCCTAAGTTTTTCAGATGCGTGTTCTTTTGGCCACTGGACTTGATGTCATTTGATTTAACCGTTGTGTTCTATGCAATCAATCGGCTCCTTATTTAAGCGTCACGTTGCAGGTATTCCTTACTTATGTTGTATTTCCATTACAAAAATTATCTTGATGATTTGAAGTAGAATTTTCTGCATGCATAATGGTTTCGTGTGTAACTTTTAATACGTATGTATTTTAAATCAATTTTTTCATTACGAAGCAGTATTGCTACTTCATGTGTTTTCACTGTAGTGGAATTTCATATTGTTAAATGAGATTTTGATGCTGAGAAAATTCTTCTTTTTTTGTAGCTGCAAAGTTGTTTCGTTTGCCCATAAGTAATAATTTTGTTCTGGAAAGAGTAATTGTCTTTTAAATCTCTCAATTGTGCTATTTTTATGAGAAAATAAGTATTCAGCAATTGTTTCGTTCTACCTATGAGGGCAGGGTGGTGTGGTGTAATGTTTGGTTCCTTACAGCCAAGTCGCAACACCATAAGGATGAAGCAAAGGAGCTCCCAATTGGAGATATTTGGGAAAGGATTTTAAGTTCTGGTAGTAAAGGAAAGATCCCGGAAGCCTAGGTCTAAACGCACAGATAGGAACTACACTTAGCTGTTTCTGTTACAGTGTTGCCAACGTTTTTGATCTGGTTTATATTTGTTCTGTGCCGAGACTACCTGCAGTGTGCTAGCTACACCACTGCAATACAACTACTACATTCTGTGCTGGGAGCTTCTCTTCCCGCTACCTTTATGCTGGGTGGCAGAATTGTGTAGCACCACTGAAAAATCGTGCCCAAGCTCCAGATTTTCTAATAAATGCAACGGCCTTCGGAAGACAAGACAGAACGTAGATTGGCTCTCTGCAGCCTCGCTTCCGGAAACTCTTGGAAATGTTCAAGTTCGCAGTTTCGTCGAAAATGATGAATATTTCTGATATCACGTCTTGTTTGTTCTCGGACTCTCATTGGAGGTCAGTGTAGAAGTTACTATTGCAAAAATTCTTGTGATACTCAGTACGTAGGAAGACGTGTTTGTAGGCTGCTCACATAAAGTTCCCCTGAAGAGTACTTCCAATAGATGAGCGTAACACTAGTAGTTCGAAATGTGGAGTGTTTGTTCCTAAAGAATTTCATGTACTGTTTAGCATACGCAGCTGGAAGAAAAGCTGGCAGAAGTGCGTATCGACATTTGCAATGGCCTCGCGTTAGCTGGCAGGCGGGTGAATCGTTGCCAGGAGACGACGCAGGAGCCGGTGGTGTTCCGGGAACCGCAGGCCCGTCACGAGACAGAGCTGGGGAGCGCCAGGTGGACCCCGCTTGCTGTTGCCTCAGCGCTGTTAGTCACGGGTCGTGGCCTGCTCCACCTACCAGCCTGTCCTGTGTTTGCTCCCGCTTGCTCCAGCGTGCGTTTTGCTCGTTACACACAAGCGACTGATTCACCCGTCTTCTGATGCAACCACTGGTGGCCGCGGTATGCTCATAGCCAGAATATTAAAACAGTATTCACATCCACAAAAGCAGAAAACTAATGGTCATTCGGGAATCAACGAATCCAAGAATATGAAAATCTACCAACTTGCCCCCATTACTAATACGAGGGTCACGCCAAAAGAAATGCACACTACATTTTTTAATCCATCTTTTATTCTACATGTTTGAAAGTTTTACAGTGTGTAGATTCATTCTTTAGGAACAATATTTTCATTTCTCCACAAAATTTCCATCCCTCTCAACTGCCTTACGCCATCTTGGAACCAGCGCCTGTATACCCGCACGGTAAAATTCTGGACCAACGTGTTGGAGCCACTGTTTGGCAGCGTGCACAAGGGAGTCATCATCTTCAAACCTTGTTCCACGAAGAAAGTCTTCCAGTTTTCAAAAGAGATGATAGTCTCATGGAGCCATGTCAGAACTGCAAGGCGGGTGGTTCAGTGTTGTCCATCTGAGTTTTGTGATCGCTTCCATGGTTTTTTGACTGAAATGTGGCCGTGCCTTATCATGCAATAGCAAAACATCCTGCTTTCGCCGATGTGGTCGAACACAACTGAGTCGAGCTTGAAGTTTCTTCAGTGTCGTCACATATGCATCAGAATTTATGGTGGTTCTACTTGGCATGATGTCCACAAGCAAGAGTCCTTCGGAATCGAAAAACACCGTAGCCATAACTTTTCCAGCAGAAGGCGTGGCTTTGAATTTTTTTTCTTGCGTGAATTTGCATGATGCCACTCCGTTGACTGCCTCTTCGTCTCTGGTGAAAAATGATGGAGCCATGTTTCATCACCTGTCGCAATTCCTCCAAGAAATTCGTCTCCACCATTCTCGTACTGTTCCAAAAGTTCGCTGCATACCGTTTTTCTTGTTTCTTTGTGAGCCACTGTCAACATCCTGGGAACCCACCTGGCACAAACCTTTTTTAACGCCAACACTTTCGGTATTCCGCAAACACTTCCTTCCCCTAACCCAACGTAGCGTGACAATTCCTTCACTGTGATGCGTCTGTCAGCAGTCACCAGTTCGTTAACTCTCTGAACATTGTCTGGAGTGTGTGCAGAACGAGGCCTGCGGCTGCGAGGACAATCCTCAATATTGCCGTGCCCGCTTTCATCACGTAACCTGCTTGTCCACCGACTAACTGTACTGCGATCGACAGCAGAGTCTCCATACACCTTTTTCAACTTATTGTGGGTGTTTCCCACTGTCTCGTTTTCGCAGCACAGGAATTCTATGACAGCACGTTGCTTCTGACGAACGGTAGTGTGGCAGCCATCTTGAAGACATGCTGTGACGGCTCCTCTCACGGGAACAGGTTGAACTAAGTTTGAAAAAAAGCGGGAAGGATGTATCTACACACTGTAAACCTTTCAAAATGGTTCAAATGGCTCTGAGCACTATGGGACTTAACATCTGAGGTTATCAGTCCCCTAGAACTTAGAACTACTTAAACCTAACTAACCTAAGGACATCACACACATCCATGCCCGAGGCAGGATTCGAACCTGCGACCGTAGCGGTCGCGCGGTTCCAGACTGTAGCGGCTAGAACCGCTCGGCCACTCCGGCCGCCAAACTTTCACACATACAGAATGAAAACTGTATTTTTACGAAAATTGTGTGCATTTCTTTTGGAGTGACCCTCGTACAATAACAAAGAGTGCCACAATATGGAATACTCACTACAGAGTACCACTTCCACTTTATCCCATACGACATATAAGTGCAAGACTAATCCCACCCTCTCCCCTCTTGCACCCCAACCTTCTTTCCAGGTGCACTAATAAATTTTCATAGCTATTGCACGACATAGATGGTAAGAGAACCAACAGATCAGGCATCACAACCATAACCTAAAGCACGTGAAGAGTACCATTACTGCAAAAGCAAAGCAAACGCACGTACCTCATTTCTACACAGCGAGAAACGCAAACGTTCCAGTATCTCGGCACCCAGAACGCCTTTCTGCAAACTCAATAATACCGACTAATAACATGCAACATCCGAGCTCCGCTGCTCCAAGGAGTGCTAGTACTGATCAAAAATCTTATGTAAATTGGATCTGGAGAGGGGAGAAAGGAAAGGAAAGGAAGGATCTGTTGATGTCAGTCGCATCGGGACTTCATGCGGAATCTGCGGCGACGTGTAAAAATGTGTGTCGGGCTGGAACTCGAACCCGGGATCTCCTGCTTACTATGCAGTTGCGACTGCGCCACCTGGGCACAGTCCTTATCGCAACTGCGCTTACCATCGTGGTACGCCTCCAGGCGGATCCACATTCCCACGTAGCACCACCTATCCGAAGTCCCCGTCCACGTCCCCCATGCCACTACTTCGAAATTCCCGCAGGAGGTCGAACGTAACTGTGCATCCGCACTGGAGGTTGTGGACTCATTTGCTCATCGAGGCAAATCAATTATATGAAAACGTGGTGTCCGTTCTTTCGGACATGACCAAAACAATAGACACCACACACTCATATAACTGATGAGAATTGTAGAGGCAGTAAAAGCTGTCTGTACTTGAGACCAACGATGCGAACAGGATCGTTGTCACCACTGTTTAAAGAGAGAAAGTGGCTGTGGCCTGCTAACCTGCTGTAGTGATGTGATATCTGGTTTTAAATACCCCTATTTCGTTCAGCTTTTTTTTTTCAGTGCCTGGACCACCGATCTCGACTGAATGACAGTTTCGCTAGTTACAGTTTGTCGCTGCTGGCAAACTACGATACGCTGCTTGCCACCTGTCTCGAGACTTCGAGACTGCAGCCTACCGGCAGGGGGTGGACTTCATCGCTGCACGCTGTTCGCTCCCGCTGGCTCGCATTAGATTCAGACCTAGTGGGCCTTCCTTTGGAGAAGGGCCTAGCTGAATAACTGCAAGCTGCCGTCCTCTGGTTGCTGGGTGGGCGCCTGAGTTCCACCTCCCATGCTGTTATCAGATGTGTGACCGTTACACGCCTACGATACCTGAAATGTCTCACCACATACGCTTCATAGACACACCACCCAATCCTAGCAACTCCCTAACCGCAGAAGTTATAATCCATTTCATTACAACGTGCTAAATATCCATCCCTTCGAGATCTGTTCATACGATCTGTTCGCTCCATATTTCACCTAAATGCCACCGCTGCAATCAGTCCCATTTCACATTGTCTCATCTAGACGCCTTTGTCTAGTATGTGATATCATATGCAGTCCTTTTTTATTTTGTTAACACAATCTTCCATCGGTTCTTGGTAGAACAACATTACAATAAATGAAAAGCAAACTGGTAGAATATTCTACAATATTGTAGAACAAAAGCTAACTGCTCTTTTTATTTATTTACGAGGGTGAGTCAAATGAAAACTTTAAATTTGTAATAACAACTCGAAATTTCGCTCCGTTAACCTGTAAGTTGGTAAGCGTGCTACAAACAGCGTGCAGAATGGCCTGTAGGTGGCAGCATAGTGCAGATGCACACATCCCGTCGCAGTATCTATATAAAGATGGCCGCCCCACTTGCGACTTGCACCAGGGAAGCAAAGTGTTCTGTTATTCGGTTTTTGCGTAGTGAAGGTGTGAAACCTATTGAAATTCATTGACGAATGAAGGTTCAGTACGGTGATGCATGTTTCTAACAGTAGCAAGTCTACGAATGGATTAGGAAGTTCGCAAATGGTGTGACTTCAATGGAAGACGCTCCTCGTCCAGGTCAGGCATAACGAGTTGTGACTCCACAAAACATTGCAGTAGTTGAAGTCATAGTGAAGGAAAACCGCCGAGTGACACTGAATGACAATGCAGCATGTTTACAGGTTAGTCATGGGTCAGTATACCACATTGTGCAAGATGTGCTCCAGTTTCACAAAGTGTCTGCAAGATGGGTGCCACGGCAGCTGACTCCTGAAATGAGAGAACGACGGGTTGATTCTTGTGAAGAACTTCTTCGGCGCTTTACAACGAGAATTTGATGGCTTTCCAGCAAGAATAGTTACTGGGGACGAAACATGGGTTCACTTCCACCAACCGGAAACGAAGAGAGCGAGGAAGGAATGGCGCCATTCCTCATCACCAAGTGATTGCCATATGTTTGGACCACTCAAAGACGCGATGGGAGGGAAGAAGTTCTGTTCTGATGAAGAGGTACGCCATGCGGTGCATAAGTGGTTGCGCAAACTACCAAAAAAACTTCAGAAGTCATACCAAAAAAAACTTTTTCTAAAGGAATTTATGCCCTTTGTAAGCGCTGGAGGACTTGCATTGAGCGTGGGGGAGATTATGTTGAAAAGTAATACAGCTTTGTACCACTTCTGCACAATAAATAATATTTTCAAAAATATTTAAGGATTTCATTTGACTCACCCTCGTATTTATTTTTCGATGTCAGTTTTCTCACTGGTTTGATGAGGCCAGGCGCGAATTCCGCATTTGTGCAGATTCTTCATCTCAGAGTCGCCCTTTTTCCCTATGTCCTCAATTACACTCCTGGAAATGGAAAAAAGAACACATTGACACCGGTGTGTCAGACCCACCATACTTGCTCCGGACACTGCGAGAGGGCTGTACAAGCAATGATCACACGCACGGCACAGCGGACACACCAGGAACCGCGGTGTTGGCCGTCGAATGGCGCTAGCTGCGCAGCGTTTGTGCACCGCCGCCGTCAGTGTCAGCCAGTTTGCCGTGGCATACGGAGCTCCATCGCAGTCTTTAACACTGGTAGCATGCCGCGACAGCGTGGACGTGAACCGTATGTGCAGTTGACGGACTTTGAGCGAGGGCGTATAGTGGGCATGCGGGAGGCCGGGTGGACGTACCGTCGAATTGCTCAACACGTGGGGCGTGAGGTCTCCACAGTACATCGATGTTGTCGCCAGTGGTCGGCGGAAGGTGCACGTGCCCGTCGACCTGGGACCGGACCGCAGCGACGCACGGATGCACGCCAAGACCGTAGGATCCTACGCAGTGCCGTAGGGGACCGCACCGCTACTTCCCAGCAAATTAGGGACACTGTTGCTCCTGGGGTATCGGCGAGGACCATTCGCAACCGTCTCCATGAAGCTGGGCTACGGTCCCGCACACCGTTAGGCCGTCTTCCGCTCACGCCCCAACATCGTGCAGCCCGCCTCCAGTGGTGTCGCCACAGGCGTGAATGGAGGGACGAATGGAGACGTGTCGTCTTCAGCGATGAGAGTCGCTTCTGCCTTGGTGCCAATGATGGTCGTATGCGTGTTTGGCGCCGTGCAGGTGAGCGCCACAATCAGGACTGCATACGACCGAGGCACACAGGGCCAACACCCGGCATCATGGTGTGGGGAGCGATCTCCTACACTGGCCGTACACCACTGGTGATCGTCGAGGGGACACTGAATAGTGCACGGTACATCCAAACCGTCATCGAACCCATCGTTCTACCATTCTTAGACCGGCAAGGGAACTTGCTGTTCCAACAGGACAATGCACGTCCGCATGTATCCCGTGCCACCCAACGTGCTCTAGAAGGTGTAAGTCAACTACCCTGGCCAGCAAGATCTCCGGATCTGTCCCCCATTGAGCATGTTTGGGACTGGATGAAGCGTCGTCTCGCGCGGTCTGCACGTCCAGCACGAACGCTGGTCCAACTGAGGCGCCAGGTGGAAATGGCATGGCAAGCCGTTCCACAGGACTACATCCAGCATCTCTACGATCGTCTCCATGTGCGAATAGCAGCCTGCATTGCTGCGAAAGGTGGATATACACTGTACTAGTGCCGACATTGTGCATGCTCTGTTGCCTGTGTCTATGTGCCTGTGGTTCTGTCAGTGTGATCACGTGATGTATCTGACCCCAGGAATGTGTCAATAAAGTTTCCCCTTCCTGGGACAATGAATTCACGGTGTTCTTATTTCAATTTCCAGGAGTGTATTTGTTGGATGTATTCCAATCTCTGTCATCCCTTGCAGTATTTACGCTTTCCAGCTCCCTCTACTACCATGAACATTGTTCCCTGATGTCTTCACACATGTCGTTCTTCTTGTCAGTGTCTCAGATATGTTCCATGCTTCACCGTTTCTGTAGGGAAGCTCGTTAATTATCCTACCAGTCCATTTAATTTTCAACACCTTTGCTCAGCTGTACATCTAAAACGCTTAATTTCTCTTCTTTTCTCGCCTTCTCACTATCCGTGATTTACTTCCGTACAATTCTATGTCCCAAAATTAAATTCTCACAAATTTTTTCCTCAAATGAAGGACTGCCTTTGAGGATCAGGAATTCCTATTGCACAAGAATTCCTTCTGCCAGCGATAATCAATCTTTTATGTGCTTTTGCTTCGTCCGTCATCTGTTATTGCTTAACTTTGTCTACTACATGTTCGCCAATTTTGATGTTAAGTTTCTCTGTATTCTCATTTCTGCTATTCGTCATTACATATACCCATGTTCGGTTTGCTCTCAATACACAGTCTCAGCTTATGAGGCTGTTGCTTCCATTCAACTAGACCTGCAATTCATCTTCACTTTCACTGAGAATATAAATTTCGTTAGCGAATCTTATCATTGATATCCTTTCACTCTGAATTTAAACCCTAGTCTTTAACTTATTTCTGTTAGTGCGTCTTCGGTGTGTCGATTGAACACTAGGGGCGAAAGAGTGGATTACTGCCCAACAACCTTTCCAAACCAACCACTTCGTTCTTGGTCTTCCAATCTTATTGCTCCTCTTAGTTCTTGTACATATTGTATATAATACATCTTTCCCTACACTTCACTCCAATTTTTCTCAGAATTTCGAGGAGCTTGCAACATTTTGCGTTCTACAACGTTTTTTCTAGATCGAGAAATCAGTAGGTCTTTACTTTTCTTGAGCCTTTCCTTCATTATCAAGGTCAGAACTACTTCTCTCGTCGGTTTCCTTCGCTGAAGTCAAACTGATCGCCATGTAACAGCTACTCGACTTTTATTCCCATTCTTCTCTATATTATTCTTGTCAGAAACTTGGATGCATGAGACTTGAAGCTGGTTGTGCGAAAGGCCTCACACTTATCTGCTCTTGCTGTCTTCGGAATTTTGTGGATTATATTTTCCCGAATGTCTGACACTATGTCTCAAGACTCATATAGGTTGCCACTCCCCCGAATGGTTTTATAAATTGCCAAGGAATCTATCCTTCCGACTAATTTGATCTTAAGGCTTCCAAAGCTCTGTTAAACTCTGTCTGTAATACAGCCTTCCACATCGACGCCAATTTCGTCTCGTACAACGTCCACAGTTTTCCCCTATATATTGGTCTTCAATGCACCCTACCCAATTATCCGTTCTCTCCTCTATGTTTCACTGTGGAATTTCCATTGCGCTATTAATGTGCTTTTAATTTCACCGAAGATTGTTTTGACATTTCTATATGCTGAGAAAGTCCTTTCGATGATTACTTCTTTTTCGATTTCTTCACATGTTGCTTGCAGCCAATTCAGCTTGGCTTCCCTGTGCTCCCTATTTTTTTCATTCGTAAGTGATTTATATTGCTATATTCCCGTCTTTTCGAGAACATTTTTGTATTTCCTTCTTTCGTCGATCAAATGAAGTGTTTCTTCTGTAACCTAAATTCTCTTCCAATTACCTTCCCCATACCCATGTCTATCTGTTCAACGTTTGTGATTTTCCTTTTTAGAGGTGGTCATATCTCTTCAGATGGACTGCCTACTATGGTATTCATTATCACAGTATCTACAGTATACAAAATTTCAAAATCATCTGACCTTTTTTCAGCAGTTCTGTATCTATCGTCTTCCCACATTATTTCGTCCGGTCGATTGTCTTAAACTTCACTCTCCTCTTCATCATTACTAAATTGTGATCCGAACCTACATTTTCACCTGTGTATGCTTTACATTCCAATATCAGATTGGGAATCTGACCATGATGTAATCCATCTGGAATCTTCCAGATATATCTACTCCTCCTGTGATTTCCGAACAGTGTATTTGCTGTTACTAACCGACTCAATTATTCTTCCATCCTTCTTATTCTCACTATCGAGGGCATATTGTCCTGTTATTCCATCTATCGTTCCTTCCACTATCATTGCTTTCCAGTCCTCCATCATTTTTAGGTCATTATCTCCCTTTTGCACACTGAATTATCCGTTCATTATTCTCACCTACTACATCTGAAAATCTTCTGCTTGTGGCATTAAGATTTATTTCTGAATAATTGTAGTTGGCATTGGCTTCCTGTCGATCATCATGAGAGTGACTCTATCACTGAACCTTTCACACTAACTTTATCTCTATCCCACCGGCATATTATAATGACTCCTACTCCCGTTATAGCATTTTCTGCTGTGGGTTGTCGTTACGCTATATTCATCCGATCATAAATCCTTACCTTCTCTCTGTTTCACTTCACTGACTGCGCTGTACCTAGATTGAATCTTGCATATTCCTTTTCAGATTGTCTAGCTTTCCTACCACGTTTTAACTTCTGGCGTACCACGCTCCGACTCGTAGAATGTTAACCTTTCGCTGGTTACTCATTTTTTTTCTCTTATAGTTAGCTTCCCCTTGCCCGTCCTCTGATGGAAATCCGAATGAGAACTAATCCGAAATCTTATAGCAATAGAGAGAACATCATTTCAGGCCACATGTCCTGTGGATTAAAATTGTGTCCTCAGTGTAGTGGTCCATTGCATTCTGTATCGTCAAACCGTTCATTATTGTGATTCTTCAGTCTTTTAGGGGCAGTTTTTCATCCCGAGAGCAAGAGGTGTCTCTGGATTTCTGTTCGCGTCTCCGCTCTCTGTGAAAGGCCATTGGCAGAAAGAGGTGACTTCTTGCACCCGAAGTTTTCGGCCACCAATGTTCGTGATTTTATTCAATATTTAAGCAACGGCTGGGTTCGAGCTACGGACCTAAGAGGTTTCGACGCTATCCCTAGACCATGGTCCTTCCACGCTACCGTAACAAATCTCCATTGCAAATTCCCATCTCCAGCTTTCTACGTAAGCTCTCCATCAATGTCCTTATTTCTGATGCCATGCCACAAGCAGGGCAACCTGGAACTAATCATCGAGCCTCCAAACAGCACCGCCTAACTTTTATACAAAATGGCCAACGTCATCACCTTATCAGTTTATCATTGACGCCACAACGGTCTCCTACAAAATAGTCATCATACCTTACTCATGTGTTTTAGTTATGTTCCCTGTATTTTCTTCATCCTTTTATATAGGCTTTCCTTTTTACTTCATTACAGTTTATCAAAATGTACGGCTGACTGGCACTTATTTTCTGCTTCAGCCTCTCCCTCTCCCCCACCTCTCCTTTGCGAAAATGAAATGACAATAAAGGAGAACAAATATATCGCATGCACCATTTTCCATCATGTTTCACATATCAGTTGCTGAATTCACCATGTAATATTAATGGATGATATACACTCCTCTGTTGATGTCACGCTACTTTGAATGTAGCCATTGCGAGCTATAACTAAAAAGAATGAGAAAAGAAGAAGAAGCACAACGCACGTTCGCCATCGAGGTCCACAATACAATATACCAACCGTTGTATTCTAAGCTATATCGCTAGTTGCCTCTACTTGTTGCACTAAAAAAGTTCCGTTGGGACAGTCTGTTTGGCAAGAGGCCTAAGGAGTGGAGAGAAGAAGGGGGAGGAAGGAAGACTAGAGTAACGTCATCAGTGTGGTCATTAGAGACGGAACAGAAGCTCGGATTACGGATGAATGGAGAAGGATATCGGCAGTGCCCTTTTTAAAGAAATCATCCCGGCACTTGTCTGGATCATCTTAGAGAAATCACGCAAAACATTAACATCGACCGCCTAACAGGAATTTGAGCCGTTGTCCCCCCGAAAGCGAGTCCAGGGTGCCAACAACTACACCACCTCCCTCGGTGGGAGGGAGCGGGCGGGAATGGGGTGGTTTAGGTCAGAGGAGGAACGTTTGGTGGAGTATTGCTTATTTCCTGATCCATTTCATATGCCAGTGGCCTGGATTAATCTCCAGGTCTCTTTACAGTAACTCATGAACTAATAAGGGCACGTGGCACTGTGGGTGATCCGTTCGTCGTGTAGGATGTTCATCCTGGGTGCCTCGTTACAGTTGGCTATGCTGAGTCAGTAGTGCGCTTGTGTCTTTCCATTTTCATAACAGATATACACGACGTGGTTCTCACCTCTGCAGCTGATGGTTTCACAGCAATAGCAGAAAGAAAGGGTACTGGACGTGACATGTTGTCTGGCTGAGGATTCGCTCCATTTATATACTCAAACATTGTTGACCATTAAAAGTGCAACATCACAAAAACGTGATGCAATAAACGTCAAACCCGCATGAGAGTATTAGACGCTTGGATATGCAAATGAAAGCATTCCAGCGCAGCAGCACGAGGTGCGAGGGTGAGTCATAAGAAAAGTCGCAAACTGAAATAGGGACATCAGAGCGACAGAGCGACATGTAGTGGCCTCGCATTTGTTTTCCCTTTCAAAATACTCCTTAAACACTTACCACATCGTTCGACAAGACGTTAAAAGCCTGCAGCATAGAGTTCTTCTCGCACTATTCGCATCTAATAAGTGACCTCTCTGGACATAACAAGTTTACTTGGTTCCTTAAATTGCAGCAACCCACAAGACCAATGCGTCCTGGGGGTAGCGAAATACCCCTGGATGGAGAACAATGTACCATCACTGGATAATAACCAGCGCGTCCACGACGTTCCTCATTTTCGTTGCTTTATTTTTTTCTTTTCCTGAATTCTTCTGTCCAATTGAACACAAATTGCCATGAAATACAGTTCTGACCATATATGGCACAAATTTCTACACGGACGTGCTTACCAACAGTCCTCTGCTCACAACAATGGCGTTGTTGTAGTCGGGTACACATTCATAGCACACCTGCCATCTTGGTCTAACTGCAAATCATTAACTATCGGTCGCGGAGTACTGTGTGTCACCTACCTTCTAAATACGTAAAGGTGCTAAATTCATAACGATATGTGGTATTCTTGAGTTTACGATTTATTTACTAACTCACTCACCATCTAGATGAAGAAAAACTGGCAGCGGATTATCGGTTACCGAGAGATTGTCACGCCAGAGCTGAAAAACGGAATGACGTAACCCTATCTCTAACCGAAGATTCTTCAAGTCGATACCCAGTCAGATTACAGCTATCGTTGCGACTTCAGAGATCATTTATGTCTACTGAATATTGCGCCCTGTATAGCCCCCGCATCACCTAGAAATTTAATTATGTATTATTCTTATTGCCCTGTATCCACAATAAATAAAATAAAGTCAATTATTTTCTTCCCAGGTGCTGCAATTTAATGTTTGCTTTGATATATGAATACTGTTTTAGCCAGTTTGAATAGATTGATATAAGCTCTTTACCAACCTCTTTGCTGTTCACTGTTATTAACTTACGTCGTTGATGAGTCGGTTTTGCTCTCGATCAAAACCAGCGATCGCAGGAGCGAAAAATGTGTATAACACTCCTAACTGCTACTGCTATACCATAACCTCGAAACTGGAGGCAGTTTGCAAAACAGAATTATTTTGTTAGAGTAATAATGGTATAAAGCAACAGATCAGTGTTACCCTCTGAGAGGAATTTTGTTATGTTGACCGTGTTGTACCTAACGGAGGTGACTTATCGGAAATGAAAGTCAGAATTTCGTAAATATTTGAACAGTAACAAACAAATTTTGCCTATCTGCACTGTTTAACGGATAAAGAAAACGGTCGCCAGCCTAACTAGGCAAGAGAATGATTAACATTCTCGTTCAAGAAAATAGTTATTAGTAACTTTAATGGATAAACACAACCTATACTTTGTCACACGCGAGTGCACTGAACTCTGACACATACATATGTTTACGGTAAGATTGAAACTAACAGAGCAGCACAAACTATTTGCAAAATTATAACAGATACCGAAACACACTATTACTTTCAGGGCTTACACAAAGTGAATGGTCTTTATGACATTACTATTAATATACACTTCTAATACACAAGAGAGACAAACACTTAGCAAACATGAGAATATAACGTTTCACAACTGCAGCTTTCTACTTTTACTACAATGAGACACAAAATTAACATATATGTAAGATACTGACTCACCTTCTGCGATTTACAACAGGCAGTAATGTGATCATTTACTAAGCAAAACTTTATAAGCCTCAGTCTTAAGAACTTTTAATTTGAAGTTGGCAACAACACATTAATAAGCAGTTTTACTAGGAAAAGTATTTTCAGCAAGCATCATTGACTTTAACTCACTCTATTGCCACGTTAACTTTCTCTTTACTATGTTCAAGAGGCATTAATTAGAAAAAAACACTGGTTTTTAATGTTCCTTCAGTAGGGACACTCGGTAATCACTTTAGTTCAAACGGAGAGGAACCTGAGGGGTGTTATGATAAGGAAAAAATCAAGGTAGGTACCTAAATTCAGATATAAATTACCTTATATTTGAGCACACTAACACATCCATTAAGCTGATCCTTCACTGTACATCATTGTAGTATCCCGATGCAATGATTGCGCAATGTGGTGGCAACTGCATGTTGGTAGGTGGAATTGCAGGTAGAATTTCTGGACTGTCATTTCTTGGTGGCGATGATAAATACCAATTCCAGAATAGTTCCAGCTATTTATCCATCCATCCGAGGCATTGGAAAGTAGCAGGAAAAGCCTCTCTCAGAACCAGCACAATATGCAACATTTACATGGCAGTGCACAGTTTGGTAGCTTGTCCCTGACTCGTAGCTTGTCCCCGACTGACTATCAGTTCCACCTTTTCTACATAGGCTAACCACAATTTGCGCGCGCTACACAGTTCCATTCCCGAGGGGAACCACTACACCTTTTACATACAAACTAACTAAGAACCCTAAGTGAGGATCAGCAGTTTACATAACAGTAACCAAATACATTAAATAAAACAAAACATTTGCACATATTGACATTTCTAAAAAAAATTATTCACACAGAAATTACAATTACATACAGTAAGTTTCGTTCCCTCCAAATGGGACAAAGAATTTAAATGACAGATACACTACTTTGCATAGAACCAAACCGTGACATCTAAGTTTGTACAAAGAAAGTAGTATACAATTTTATGTTGTCGATTGAAACAAACACATTTACAGAAGCACAGCAATGTAACATTAAATGAAACAAAAGCAAAATAAATCAGTACAGCATTAGAGCTATGGTGTTACACATGCCCCATGTTTCGTTGAAGTTTCCCGTCAGGGATACTTCAAGGAAACAGCCATAACACCTAAGTGGTGTTGGCTGCAAAAAAAAAAAAAAAAAAAAAAAAAAAAAATTCCATCCAACTTCAGTTGGGAGAAAAAAATACATATTACACATATACAGTGTACAATCTAATAACTTCATACATTTCTTCCAAAAACATCCTCAAAATAAAGCCTTTACAGTAATTTTCATTTTCACACTGCTTTAAGGATACTAATTTTCATCATTACACAACATATCTTTAAACATGTTCATTTCATACACACACAGTTCAAATAAAAGACAAACAGTACACAAAATAAGCTACATATTAGTAGAATAGGTATGGTCTTCAAACAAAAAATAATACACATTTACAACAGCACAGAACATTTTGACTTAACAAAACATAAATTTGCCTTTTAATATTTTTAAAGGAATGCAACTATTCAGAGACACACAAGCATAATCATGATCACAGTACATTTTACAAGGTTCAGCAATTAGTGAAATGTTGAAAATTTCAGTTTGCATCCACATATGTGCCAATATTTACACAAAACAGCTATATGAATCTTTTCGAACTGACTCCTTAAATACAAAAATAAGTTTTTAAGGTTTTTTCAAAATAATTAACTTTAAAGCTGCTCTTCAATAATAGCAGTCTGAAATGTTTGTTACTCATAAGCACACTAACATACTCAGAACCAATCTTTAATTATCACTGCTGTGTTTTGAAACAAGGCAGTCCAAAACTTTAAGTTATTCCAAAAAACCTAGCATCAAAACATCTACATCCATTTGAATAAGAATTCATATACATTTTATAATAACTTTTGATTGACTTCAAAAAGAATAGTCAGTTCATAACACATTTACCAATAAACCTAACTTCCTTCACTGCTTGCCTCAGCACTAGCTGTCCATGTTGCTCATTCTGCCCGTTATTGGTTTGGCAGTCTTTGTATGTAAACATTTAGACACAAAAACACAATTTAGATTAAGATCACTAAAATACACATTTTAAATTAATACACTGCCTCATCCTCTAGGTTTGGCAGTTCGTGACCACTTATCAACGTCTTGCCCCACAATGGCAAGTCCTTTGGCTACTGCTCACTCAGCATATTTGGTAGCCGTTAAGTTCAGGTCCACAGCATTTTTTATTCTTTTGTCTTGTTTTGCTGCCCAACAACATAATTTTGAGCAGTTTATCGTCATCATCTTTAAGTTTTTTTTTCATTATGTCACCTCTTTGGTAAAATTTGCATTAATGGTATAAAACATAAAACCTGCAACTTTGAAACAGCAATTAGACACTGGTAACAAAACCATTTCCTTTCAAATGACAACATCAGGTAACATATACATTAATCAAGTAAATTTTAAATGACATTTTTGGTATAATGACAATGTTCAGGAGTTACTTGAGAATCCCAGATTTGTGGTTTTTCTCTCCACATTCTTACTCATCAATATTTCTTTTATAGTATCAAGTTTAACTACACATTTAGGTTATCAAATATGTCAAGATCAGAACAATAATTATACATCCTACTGCAAGTGATTTCTGCCCACTTTTGGTGTGCACTAGACACATACCTCTCTAATCTATTTCACATACATTAGTCAGGTTTATCTCCTCAGTTTTAAATACACATACAGTTTTTCAACACCATATTTGCCCCTTTTTTCAAAAACATTTACGTTTAGTCATATTATGGCTTTCATTTACCTTTTTTTGCCCAGTAACCTATTCTTTTCTCATCTATATTTTTCCTTTCCCTTTCCCATTACATTTTCTCTTTACAATATCCACAATACTTACATTCATATTGGTCATTTCCTAGTGTGCCCAATTTAATTATTCATTTACTTGTCCACAAACAATACACAGTATCTTACATTATTTCTACACTTTTCAGTTTACTCTGATAGAGAAGAAGGAAAGAAGATAGTAAAAGTTCTGAATGATGATGAGGTAGGTTGACAGCACGAAAGGAAATGGAAGTAGTGCTGGCAACGACTTGGGTCCCTGGTGCTCGTCAGGCACCTGACAATGCAAAGAGGTCATGTCCCCTGAGGCTTAACAACCCTCATCTGAAGACATGTCGCTTTAAGTAAACCACATGCTACAAACATAAGCCTTTTCTGATTTTTAAGTTTATTAGAAATAAATTATTATCTTGTGGAGTTCTTTGCACTTTCATAAAGTTAACATAAGCATCATAATTTTTAAAGTTTTCAGTCTTCTCACACCATATGGCCCTCTCTTCATAATTAGGCTGGCAGCAATAAGTATCCAATTGAAAATGAAACAGTTTCTAAGCAAAGTCAAACAGTACACTACAGTAAATAAGCAACAACCTGCCACAGGCCTCAAGATCAACAAAACAATAATTCACTTTCAGGTAACACTCAGATACAATAATAAGTCAGGCATTATATTAACAATATATATACATACAGCACCCTGCTCCCAGTCTCTTTATTAACAAGGCAGTCTTTTATGGTTCATAAAACAGTCACTTAAATCTGGTGGCTTTTTTAAGCCTCCTGTTTTCTACATCTTTCACTAAGCTATTCAGATCTTGCCAACGTTTTGTTTCATCAGGTGGCTTTTCAGGTTTTGGAATTTCAAACCCTTTATCAAGGCACAACATCTCCTGTTCTGCTTCCATGTTATCAGGTGGTTCTTTTTGTTCCTGTAATTCACACTCATTTAAAACATTTGTTAAGGCTTGCCCAAGTATAGAATCATCTGGAGGTTCCTGCAAATTATGCCCCTGTACTATATTACTGATTAATTCCTTAGGTTTTGGCCCAGTTCTGCTTTCTGTATCTTGCGTTGGAAAAATGTCACTAATTTTCTCATACCCTCTTTCAGTAAATGTATATTCACTTTCATTTACACCTGAAAATTCATCTTCACTGGAGTCATCACTACTCTCTTCCTCGCCATCAGATTTACTTAAGTACTCGACTTTTGAACAATGTGGAAAGTTAGTATATTCATTCTTATCTGTATTCATATACCCTTCATCATCTGAACTATCACTGATTTCATTTTCGTCATCAGATTCGAGCAGGAAAGCAACTTTTAAACAGTGAGGCAGATCATCACTAGATGTTTCAGCCACTTTGTTTTTCGACTCATTTTCTACCCACTGCACATCGTTTGGAGACTCAGGCACTTCTGTTGTATCACTTTGAACGATTTCAGCCTTAACTTCATACTTAGTATAATCGTCATATATTTCGATAACCTTCATTTCATTTTCTTCCTTACTATCAGTTTCAGACAATCGTGCGAAATTCCTACTGGACCCTTCTGCATTAGAATTACAAAACACCTTTCCATCAACAATAACTTCAACTGCACTGCTTATAATGTCATGTTAACTAACGTCCTCCTTTACATCACTTTCACCTATTATTAATTGTGCACACGTCTTTTGCGTGGCATATTCTACCTTCCTTTCCTCTTTATTCATCATAACTTCCCCCACATCTACGCCTTTTACCTCATACACATCATTAACAGTACAAATATTCCCCTTTTCACTCGCCTTTTCTGGCTCCCTTTCTTCCTTTAATAATATCTATTCGCACGATTTCGACATTGAGTTATCCTTATCACATGACATATTAACTTTATTTTCAGTTTTACATTCGTCTACTACTGAAACCGGCCAACGGAAGTGTCCGATCCCGCCTCTTCTGTTTCTCTCAACGACAGCCATCTTGTTCTGACGTCTGCCATTTGTGTGTGCTGCCAAGTGCAATGTACGGTGCTCCAGGAAGCGCTGCCCCGAGCACAAGCAGTCACGTGACTTCGCACTGGGAACGCCACTATGTATCACTCCGCGCCCGTCTTCCATAGGCGCGTCCTTAACCTTCCTGCCCTGGGCTTTACATCTTTCCTTCTCGAATTTATTATTTGACATCTTTTCTTTGGGCCCAAAACCGATCTCCGCGTGAATCCGGCCCGTAATACACGCGGTTTTCAGTTTTCAGTTTCGTCTCTATTTTGGAAATTCCGCGCCATGTATCCTCTGCCGCGCGTCGTATAATTTCCTCTACCTCTTGCACGACCTCTTTGAATCGTGTTTACACGAAATCTATAGTTTTCAGGTTGTTCGTTTTGGTCATTGGTTTCTCGCAAATAATTGTTGTTATTATGGGGACGGGACTCGCGATTTCTTCGCCAGTGATCTTCATCCTCTACCCTATCCAGAAACGCAGAAAAACTTCTATGGGTACTCCCAACGTACCGTTTACAATCCTGAGGCAGTTTCTGCCAAGGAACCCAAACGATCTCGGCTTCAGTCCTCCTAGCCTTCAGATGTAACTCCCGCCACAACTGGTCTTGTTTTTGTTCCGACCAGTACTCGTCAATAAATTTTTGTTTAAAGTTTTCAAAAGACATCTGGTTTGTATCCAGATTCAATCCCCACCTTTTTGCTTCTCCCGTTAATGCACTGATTACAACACTGATTTTTTCCTGGTCAGTCAAATATTCAGGAAAATTTCTTTCGGAATTCTTTACAACATCAAGGGGGTGCCATCCGTTATGTCTCTTTGCAGGGTCGAATTTTTCTTCGCCCTCTAATATTTTACTGAAAGGCATCCTTTCTGTAAATTGTGTGGGTCCTGTTTGTATTTTTCTTTCCAAGTCATACATTTTGCCTTGGATTTGTGAAGTGTTATGGTCACACTTCTTTTCGCAATTAACAATCTGTTTGGTTAGTTCCCTACTTTTTTCTGTTACAGATTGTTTAATCTGTGCAAATTCCGCATTACATTCTGTTTGTATTTCGGATTTAATACCGAATACCTTTTCGTCCACTTTAGTACAGACTAAGGGTTCTATTTGATCTTGAATTTTAATTACTTCAGAGTCAGATCTTTCGTTAATGTCATCAATTTGTCCTTGTATGTTGGCAATATTGCCATTGACGACAAGAATTTCGCTTTTGAGGTTTTTAATTTCATTACTCACAATGTCAACTTTTACATCAACCTTCTCAATCTGTTTACTAATATCACTCCTTTGTGTCGCAATTAGCTGCCTTTGTGCTGCAATTTGTTGCCCCTGTGCTGCGATTTGTGTATTAATATTGTCGTTGAGTGCTGCAATTTGTGTTGCAAATTGCGTAGACAACATCCTGAACAAATCAGTCACATCTGGTGTCTTTTCACTTTTGTTTTCTACCGCATTTTCGTGTTCGAGTCCTACTTCCCTTTCAGTTTTTGGTGATTCAAACATATCCCTTGATTCATTAACATAGCCACTGTCTTCCACAACATCACTCATACTGTCTTGCTTAGTACGCGTGACCTACATAGCTTCAATCTGTTTATTGACGTCTGCGTGATAACGTACGTAATTTAACTCGCGCGTAATGCCATCTATGGTGTGCTGCCTGAACTGCTCTCGGGTGCATTCTATTCTCGTGTGTCTAGATTTATTTCTAGTTTCCTGTCCATTTTAGCTATTATTAAGTACTAATACCTTTTATTTTCAATTTAAACTGAACTTTCACTATCCGATCTGTCAAATGATGCACAGGTTCGTTCCGCTGGACGTTTTATGTTCACTCTATGTTTGTAAAATGCTAACTACTTATAATTTTTTCCCGCTTGTAGGTAACAATTGAAAACGTCTTGTCACGCGGCGCCACGTATAACACTCCTAACTGCTACTGCTATACCATAACCTCGAAACTGGAGGCAGTTTGCAAAACAGAATTATTTTGTTAGAGTAATAATGGTATAAAGCAACAGATCAGTGTTACCCTCTGAGAGGAATTTTGTTATGTTGACCGTGTTGTACCTAACGGAGGTGACTTATCGGAAATGAAAGTCAGAATTTCGTAAATATTTGAACAGTAACAAACAAATTTTGCCTATCTGCACTGTTTAACGGATAAAGAAAACGGTCGCCAGCCTAACTAGGCAAGAGAATGATTAACATTCTCGTTCAAGAAAATAGTTATTAGTAACTTTAATGGATAAACACAACCTATACTTTGTCACACGCGAGTGCACTGAACTTTGACACATACATATGTTTACGGTAAGATTGAAACTAACAGAGCAGCACAAACTATTTGCAAAATTAAAACAGATACCGAAACACACTATTACTTTCAGGGCTTACACAAAGTGAATGGTCTTTATAACATTACTATTAATATGCACTTCTAATACACAAGAGAGACAAACACTTAGCAAACATGAGAATATAGCGTTTCACAACTGCAGCTTTCTACTTTTACTACAGTGAGACACAAAATTAACATATATGTAAGATACTGACTCACCTTCTGCGATTTACAACAGGCAGTAATGTGATCATTTACTAAGCAAAACTTTATAAGCCTCAGTCTTAAGAACTTTTAATTTGAAGTTGGCAACAACACATTAATAAGCAGTTTTACCAGGAAAATTATTTTCAGCAAGCATCATTGACTTTAACTCACTCTATTGCCACGTTAACTTTCTCTTTACTATGTTCAAGAGGCATTAATTAGAAAAAACACTGGTTTTTAATGTTCTTTCAGTAGGGACATTCGGTAATCACTTTAGTTCAAACGGAGAGGAACCTGAGGGGTGTTATGATAAGGAAAAAATCAAGGTAGGTACCTAAATTCAGATATAAATTACCTTATATTTGAGCACACTAACACATCCATTAAGCTGATCCTTCACTGTACATCATTGTAGTATCCCGATGCAATGATTGCGCAATGTGGTGGCAACTGCATGTTGGTAGGTGGAATTGCAGGTAGAATTTCTGGACTGTCATTTCTTGGTGGCGATGATAAATACCAATTCCAGAATAGTTCCAGCTATTTATCCATCCATCCGAGGCATTGGAAAGTAGCAGGAAAAGCCTCTCTCAGAACCAGCACAATATGCAACATTTACATGGCAGTGCACAGTTTGGTAGCTTGTCCCTGACTCGTAGCTTGTCCCCGACTGACTATCAGTTCCACCTTTTCTACATAGGCTAACCACAATTTGCGCGCGCTACACAGTTCCGTTCCCGAGGGGAACCACTACACCTTTTACATACAAACTAACTAAGAACCCTAAGTGAGGATCAGCAGTTTACATAACAGTAACCAAATACATTAAATAAAACAAAACATTTGCACATATTGACATTTCTAAAAAAAATTATTCACACAGAAATTACAATTACATACAGTAAGTTTCGTTCCCTCCAAATGGGACAAAGAATTTAAATGACAGATACACTACTTTGCATAGAACCAAACCGTGACATCTAAGTTTGTACAAAGAAAGTAGTATACAATTTTATGTTGTCGATTGAAACAAACACATTTACAGAAGCACAGCAATGTAACATTAAATGAAACAAAAGCAAAATAAATCAGTACAGCATTAGAGCTATGATGTTACATGTGGTCTTGATTGTTTGAAAGTAGTTCGCGATTGTTAGTGGTTTTTTCTTGTCTGAAGTTGGTATCGTACAGACAAAGAAGCAATGTGTGGTTTATTTCTGATGTTGAGAAGGAAACTGTTTTTGTCTGGCCGAGGCCCACGCCATTGAGCACACAGACCAATACTGAAAGATTCGGTGAAACCAGCTCAGTTTACTTTCCTGTAAGAAAGATCAGTTTTTCGTGGCGAGATTAGTTTTTGAATACTTGCGTGTATTACTCCGCTCTTAGGCAGCCAGTCGTAATATTCTGCACAATCCAATACGCGCTCTAAGGTTGTTATGATTAGATGCGTGGAAGTTCGGTTGCTGCATCACTGATTTAATCTTAATCAATGATGGTGTATTATGCTGCAGTGCAAATGTAGTTGAAACCATGAGCAGAAAATTGTTTAATAAAGTGATTACTCTTGACCTCGTAGAAGAATTTGAGTCCATATAGAGATGAACGAGATAAAACACAAAAGTTTCTAAAATTATAAACAGCCGACCAGTTGCAATTGATAAAGAAATTCTTTACCTAGGTTTCGACAAATAGGGCTATATTTTATTTTTGACACATGGATCTATGCCGACAATTGTGAAAACGGCGATGGTACATTAGTCCTTACTAATGTAAAATTGCTACCTTCTGAAGAAGGCAAATTTATATTTGTCGAAACCTAGTAAAGAATTTCTTTATCCATTGCAACTGGTCGGCTGTTTATAATTTTATTGCGTGAAACCGTTGCTGTTGTGCAGCTGTGTTTAAAACAAAAATTTCTTATTAATTTTACTTCTGAGATATTAATGAGTGGGATTAATCATTAACATTCAAGCAACAAGGCACAACAGTGACAGAATTAATCGAGGAAATGGTAATTAAACAGATCACAGTTCCATGTAGCAGGAAAGTTCACTTACTTGCGATGTCTTAATAGCATTGATTTCAGGGAGATGATGTTAGGCATCTATCTGTTTACTCTGATTGCTCACTAAATTTTCCAGAAGAAGGTTTGCAATGGGGGTATAGTCAATAATTTACAATGTTGCACTGGTTCAAATGTGTTTTGTGAATGACTTATTATTCTTCCAGTAAGTCTTTCGAGCTACAATGGTCGTTTCACAAGACGATAGCAGTCCCTTGCTTATTGTGGACGACCAATCACAGTCATCTTAATCGATGCAGCCAGCCTTTACGAGCTGGATTTGCCCGCAGTTCTGGATGGAGTTTCCAAAACAGCGTCTTCTACGATTGCACGTCCTTCTTCGCCGGATCGCGCCGAAGACCCCTGCTGAGCTGAGTGCAGCTGCCGTCCCGTATCTCGCCCACTCACTGTGTTGAGCGTCCGCTTCTAGGAACCTACTGCCTCCTCCCGCACAAAGGACCCCCTCTTAGGTCTCTTCCTCCACTCGAATGTCCCCCAAGAGAAGGTCTCATTGGTCGTTCTTCACCCCACCATTTTCCATTACTTTATATCCCTGTGTTGTTCATAATAGTACAAAATGTTAGTAGTATTTTCTTTGTCTAAAACACAACATTTTCAATTTTATTTCGTAATAAATAGTAGTACAAGAGTTTATACGGCTTGATTCAGCTACCCCTGCCGCTGAATTTTATGCAACCCACAACATTTTCAAACACCATGCACAAGATTTTCATATTCTCACGGTCACTACACGTGAGCTGTTAGTCCTACGAAGAAAATGAACGGGACCTTATCGTAGTAAATTTAATGTTAAATTTTGTGCTCAGATGCGTTTTCGCTGGGGGCTGTAATTTTCGAATTATTTAATAAAAAGTAAAGAAGCGGCCTTCAAATGCATTTTTCTTGAATAACCTGAAACTGTGGCCTCCAGCGAAAACGTATCCTAGTGCAACATTTAACTACATTAAAATTCCTGCAGAAAGATCCTGTTCATTTTTTCTGTAGAACTAAAGCACTGAAGAGCCAAAGAAACTGGTATACCTGCCTGATATCGTGTAGGGCCTCCGCAGAGCACGCAGAAATGCCGCAACACGACATGACGTGGTCTCGACTAATGTCTGAAGTAGTGCTGAAGGGAATCAACACCGTGAAGCCTTCAGTGCTTTCCATAAATCAGTAAGCGTACGACGGAGTGGAGATCTCTTCTGAACAGCATGTTGCGAGGCAGCCCAAATATGCTCAATAATGTTCATGTCTGGGGAGTCTGGTGGTCATCGGGAATGTTTAAACTCAGAAGAGCGTTCCTGGAGCCACTATTGCAATTCTGGATGTGTGGGATGTCGCACTGTCCTGCTGTAATTGCACAAGTCTGTCGGAATCCACAATGGACATGAACGGATGCAGGTAATCAGACAGGATGCTTACGTACGTGTAACCCGTCAGAGTCGTATCTAGACTATCAGGGGTCCCACATCGCTCCAACTGCAGACGCCCCTCACCATTGCAGAGCCTTCCCCTGCTAACTGCAGGGTCCATGGTTTCATGAGGTTGTCTCCATACCCATAAACGTCCATTCGCTCAATACGATTTGAAAAGAGACTCGTCCGAGCAGGCAACATGTTTCCAGTCATCAAAAGTCGGTGTTCACAGGTCCAGGCGAGGCGTAAGCCTTTGTGTAGCGCAGCCATCAAGGGTGCACGAGTGGGCCTTCGGCCGTGGAAGCCCATGTCGATGATGTTTCGTTCAGTGGTTCGCACTCTGCCACTTGTTGATGGACCAGCATTGAAATCGGCAGCGATTTGCGAAGGGTTGCTCTTCTGTCACGTTGAACGATTCTCTTCAGTCGTCGTTGGTCCAGTTCTTGCAGGATCGTTTCCGATCGGAGTGATGTCGGAGATTTGATGTTTTAACGGATTCCTGATATTCACGGTACACTCGTGAAATGGTCGTACGGGAAAATCCCCACTTCATCGCTACCTCGGAGATGCTGTGTCCCGCCGCTCGTGCACCAACATAACACCACGTTCAAGCTGCCTTGCATATTGATAACCTGCCATTATAGCAGCAGTAATCGACCTAAAAAATGCGACAGACACTTATTATATAGACGTTGCCGACCGCAGTGCCGTATTCTGTCTGTTTACGTGTCACTTAATTTGAATAAGCATGCTTATACCAGTTTCTTTGGAGCTTCAGTGTAGTTAGCATGCAGTGAGCGAAAGAATATGAAAATCTTGCATGTGATATTTGAAGGTATTACAATGAAATGACTACCCCTAGCTGCATACAGGCGATGATAGAAGTCAACGGGGACAGTTGAAAATGTGTGCCCCGACTGGGACTCGAAGCCGGGGCCTCCTGCTTACATGGCAGACGCTCTATCCATCTGAGCCACCGAGAACAGAGATGATAGCGCGACTGCAGAGACTTACCTCTGGCACGCCTCTCGTGAGAGCCACAATCGTAACTTATTGTCGCGCACTATATTCGTACTGCCCCTGCCCATTATACTCATTACTCGCGGCTTTACTGCCGATTCCCGTAAGAGTTTGGGCACTGTTTGTGCACCTGCACAGAAGAAGATGGTAATATATGAAGATGTTATCTGTTCTTACGGACATATATATATTTGAAGGTGTTGCAGGTTGCACAAAACCCACCGGTAGGGGCACCTGAATGACTGTGTATAAAGTAACAGGAAAGGTTTCTGTTTGAGTTTGCCTCTTAGGTCTCCCGCCAGTGACAGGTGTATCGTCTGATCTTAGCGATGCTCATCACAACATCTCTTTGTCTGCTGCTTAGAGGACTCGAAGACATCCACCTCTGCACCCTTCAATAGTATTGCGCCATATTTCATAACTTCTGAGGAAACAATAAAATGTCAAAATACAGCAGAACCAATAGACTGTGCTCAATGTAATCGTAATTGATTTTGTCGACATGCGAACATATGGGTTCGTATGTTGCTGAGCCCCGTGTCCAACAATGTACGCAGAATGGTCTTCCAAAACACTTTTGCCTGCACCAACGTTGCACTGTGTCGTCAGATCTGTATACTACTTTTCAAAAGCGAACAAGCTTCCGCACTCCACGTTCTGTGATGTGACGTGGAGATCAACACAACACCTTGTCGCCTACTGGGTGCGTGGCTTCAGCCTCCTTCAACCACTTTCCATACGTTCTGACGACGTCCTGAGACAAAGCGGCAAAGTGAGGAGTGGCACACAGAGGCATCACCTCAACCGAAAACAGCTACAATGAACAAATCAAAGATAAGAACAATGCGGATTTGCTTTATTGACAGTAGAGATATCGTGCATAAAGAATTTGTTCTCCAGAACAAAATGTTAACAAAATGTTTTACAAATATGTCATTGAACGGGTTAGGAAAAGAGTGAACCGTGTGAGACGGGATATTGCAGACAAATGGATCACAACGACAACGCTCCATGTCAAACGCCCATTTCCATCACGGAAGCCCCCCTGTTCACCTGATCTGGGTTCTTGTGACTTTGTTCTTTTCCTATAACTGAAAAATGTCTTAGAAGGTCGTCATTTTGGGACTATGGAGATCATTTAAAAGAATGTGACCAACATGTTAAAGGCCCTACCACTTGAAACCTTTCAGCACTGCTACGAAAACTGTGACAACGGCCCTAGCGATGTGTAGCTGCTGAAATATCGTGGCCTGAAAAATAATGAAAACTTTGGTAGATAAAAAAAGTCTCATTTTATTATCACACACCTCGTATGACATTATTAATTCGGAACTCGTCGAAACACCAAATCGTTTAAGGAAAGGAAAAAGAAAACTCTGAACTATTAAGCAACAAAGCATTGGTCGTATCGACCTACTGGTTGGTAGATACCGGGTGATCAAAAAGTCAGTATAAATTTGAAAACTTAATAAACCATGGAATAATCTAGATAGAGATATAAAATGTGACACACGTGCTTGGAATGACATGGGGTTTTATTAGAACCAAAAAAAGTTCACAAAATGTCCGACAGATGTCGCTGGACACCAAAACTGCTACCGTGATGGGTGAGAGGTACGCCGATATGTTACAGAATCGCATCATCCCCAGCCTGGTTGATAAACACCTGCTGGAACGTACGATGTTTATGCAGGATGGCGCTCCACCCCATATTGCTAGACGCGTGAAAGATCTCTTGCGCGCGTCGCTTGGTGATGATCGTGCGCTCAGCCGCCACTTTCGTCATGCTTGGCCTCCCAGGCCCCAGACCTCAGTCAGTGCGATTATTGGCTTTGGGGTTACCTGAAGGCGTAAGTGTATCGTGATCGACCGACATCACTAGGGATGCTGAAAGACAACATCCGACGCCAATGCCTCACCATAACTCCGGACATGCCTTACAGTGCTGTTCACAACATTATTTCTTGACTACAGTTATTGTTGAGGAATGATGGTGGACATATTGAGCATTTCCTGTAAAGAACATCATCTTTGCTTTATCTTACTTTGTTATGCTAATTATTGCCATTCTGATCAGAAGAAGCGCCACCTGTCGGACATTTTTTGAACTTTTGTATTTTTTTGTTCTAATAAAACCCCATGTCATTCCAAGCACGTGTGTCAATTTGTACCTCTCTATCTACATTATTCCATGATTTATTCAGTTTTCAAATTTATGCTGACTTTTTGATCACCCGGTACTTCGATTCTGTGCCCACTCTCACAGTGAAAGCGTGTTTTTGACAACTTCACTCCATCAGGCAGTTACTAATACGGTTACAACATCTGTAATGATGGCGCATCAAAAGTAAATTTTTCAGTCATCATCTATACATGTAAAACCAAGCAGACTGCTGCATCGTTGCTTTCAGCAGAAAGGGGAAGTATGCCAACACCGCTGTGTTTGCCTTCCTCTTCACACTGTGCATGTAGCACATTCGTGGGACTAACCCAGAATCTTGCCGCCCAGTGCGACCGTTAACACGTTCTCATTCGGGGACGTGTGAGGGCGTGCGCTGGGTAATCCCAGAGACGCACGTCGCGCCGCGTCCTTGGCGAGTGAGTCAGACCGCGAGGTCCGCATGCCACCCGCGTTCCACGACTGCCGCTGCGCGCTGCCCCGCCTCCAGCCCACCAAGGTCGTCGCGCTGACATCTGCCTCGGGATGGGGGCAATGTCCTTCAACAACAAAATGGCATCACTCGAGCATTGCCTCTCGTCGACCACGATTCAATTAGAGATGGGTCACAAGCTCGTATTGTGGAAGGAAACTACTCGTGTTCGTTCCAAACGAACCATCCTGCCATTTATCTTAAGAATCTTATTTTACTTTAAATGCCAATATTATAGGTTAGACTTTACCGTGACTCTTATTTACATAGAATGAAACAACAAGTTTACTGTTACCATCACTGTTTATTTATCTCCATGACGCGCATCAAATGATTAAACCTATATCATCAGTTGGATTGACTTTTATTAGTATGACATTTGTGTGCGCTGTGATACGATTTTTGGAGGAATTTGTGACATTATCTCCAGTGGCCACAGGTTCCTTTCACTGTCGTAACGCTTCACGTATATATTGTGCCACAAGTTCCTCCAAAAATGCCGGCCGGGGTGGCCGAGCGGTTCTAGGCGCTACAGTCTGGAACCGCTACGGTCGCAGGTTCGAATCCTGCCCCGGGCATGGATGTGTGTGATGTCAAAAAAATGTCTCCGAGCACCATGGGACTTAACTGCTGAGGTCATCAGTCCCCTAGAACTTAGAACTAATTAAACCTAACTAACCTAAGGACATCACACACATCCATGCCCGAGGCAGGATTCGAACCTGCGACCGTATCAGTCGCGCGGTTTCAGACTGTAACGCCTAGAACCGCTCGGTAACTCCGGCCGGCTGTGTGATGTCCTTAGGTTAGTTAGGTTTAAGTAGTTCTAAGTTCTAGGGGACTGATGACCTCAAAAGTTAAGTACCATAGTGCTCAGAACCATTTTTTTTCCTCCGAAAATCGTAACACAAAACACACACACACACACACACACACACACACACACACACACATACACACACACATATGTCGTATTAACAAATGTAAATCCACCTAATTGTAGAGGTTTTTACCTTTGAGACGCGTCGTAGAGATAAACAGGTCTGATAACAGTAAATTTGTTGTTTCGTTCTGTATCTCATTTGAAACACAGTAAACTTAAATGTAGACGACCAGACAGGGATTGAGCCATTTCTCGGATGTCAGTTTCACCCTCTTGTCATATCCAACGAGAAAGGCCACAGCGTGTTTGCTTCCTTCTCCGTGGTTTGTTTCTAGTTCCACGAACTACTACTTCCTAATTTATGGCCAGCTTTACTGAATGCCCAGAAACGGTAAGCAACAATCTGTAAAGACAGTGACGTCTCAAGTGTTTTCATTCATTAATCAAGGTACTTGATTGCAACTGACACGTGAAGAACCTGTTTCTCAGTGCTGTGTAGATACTTTCCATACTACTTCGTACTCACAATCAACTGAATTAATGGTTCTCTGTTGATGAGGCTCAATCAGCCAAGGCGATAAAGCAATGGTTCAGCTACTCGATTCGAAATGGAGAGAGGCGGCTGCAAGCAGCCTCCGCATAAAATACGCTACCTGAAAAACAGCTTTTCTGAACTCATCATTCCCTGTGAACACAAACTGTTGAAAAACATGAAATACGTCAGTTGTATGTTTTGTAAAATAATTTGTTTAAAACGAAGAAATAAAATATATTAGCGAAACATTTCACGCACCTCATTTGCTATACATGATTTCTGACATCATTCAAAGGTGCCTGAAATGTTCCTCTAGTCTATTTTATTTCTTACTTTTTCAGAAATCGTTTTACAAAACATTCAACCAATTTATTTCTTTTTTTATTTCATGTGCAAGTTTTGTTCACGCGTGTTCTCATTGGCACCTCATTTGTTTTCCTAGCGTCTTCTGTACTCTAAATATCCTGATTTTGATATTTTTCTGAAGGAAACTATTCCGATAGTTAAATATCACACAAATTTAACTTTTTATCAGCAAAATTGCGAGACCTCGAAAAGATAAACTTTCTGACATCTTATTTTCCTTCTTAGTGTCTGCTGTTCTCGAAATGTCCTACATTTAGAAATTGATTCCAAGGAAGCATTTTTTAAAATCGCCAACAGCATTGCCGCAATGGTAACGTCAGTTCCCGTCTTATCACCGAAGTCGGGCTTGGATAGCAGTTGGCTGGGGGATCTTCCGGGCTGCCGAGCGCTGTTGGCATGCGGGGCGTAGTCAGCCATTGTCAGGCCAACTGAGTGAGAAGTAGCGGCTCCGGTCACGAAAACCGACAACCGCCGGGAGAGCGGTGTGCTGACCACATGCCCCTTCCTATCCTCATCCAGAGACGCCTATCAGCTGAGAAAGAGGCTGCTGTCCGTCGTCACCGTTGGACTTTCCGAGGCCTATTTCGCCGGATAATAGGAGAACAGAATCAGAGTTAATAAAAATCAAGTATCTCACTAACGCAATTATTTGTACGCAAAACAGCTACACTTCGAAGAGATAAGCTTTTTGACATTTGATTTGCCTCCCTGGTGTCTTGTGTTCTCGAAATGTCCCAAATTTCATATTTGATTCGAAGGAAGCCTTTTTGGAACCTAAGTATCACACTGCTGGAACTTTTTAGGCGAAAAACTATTGGGCTTATAAGAGTGAATTTGTTGACAGTTAATTTATATAGATAGCAGTAGTTTTTGCGAAATATCTCAATATTTTCTCAAACCGCTAATTTTGTTTTTATTAATTGTCCTGATTAATTTCAAGCAATTTTTTTGTCAAAACTAGGCTTCGCGCTGGTCAGTTTGATACCCACTTTGTCCATTTGTCACCCTTAGTTTCCCTAAGAAAATTCGGACAAGAACCCAAAAACCCACAGTGTAATTTATAGGGGTCTTATTTTCGCTGTTCTCCAATATATGAGTAACAAGGCGTACAGAGGGAGCTGCAGCTAAGAACGAATCGCCCGAGGGTTCCTCAGTCACTACCACAAACAGTTGGTTTCCACTTATCAGTCAACGTCAGCTCCGTTTCCTTTTTTGCCGTCAGGCTACGTATGAAAATAAAGAAATTGATGGCTTTTGCTAGGAATGTCAACAAACTTACGAGTGAAGAACACAGGCTGACCTGATGGTATTGCATTTATTGGCTCCACGTTCTACGCAAGCGTTTGTAAAAGGTTCAAACACCACCGGCAACATTCCGCACACGAAAACATAACTTTCCAAACCACAGTACGTTCAAAACTATTACAAGACCGTACCTGATGTTCAGGAACTTCAAGTCTGTGCTTTCTGCGAAGCTCGTGGCCTTATACGTTTCTATCAAAGCTAAATACAAGAAGATCGTGCTGATAAAATCGCTTGTACCATAAATCTTAACTTTTCTTAACATATTGTATTCTCCATACTTTGTATTCAAGAGCCTGATGAGTAATGATCATTACACAGTACAAGAGTAAATTGTTTTAGTGAAATCTGACAACAAAAGTTTTCATTTCGTTTTTAAACTACATTATATAAAAAAGATAGTAGCTCCGCCATCAGATCCAGCGTACAACTCTGTGATGGCCTGCCTGTGTCATCTTCTGCCACATGACGTCATATGGATACGGCGTGGTGGACCACGTCGCCAACACATCGCTCTCCCAGGCGTTTTAAGTTTTCCATGAAACCGCTAATGCTCACCCGTGCAGCTTATCAGTTGCCCTCACGAAACGGAGAGCCTTTCACTCCAGTCCTCCCACCAAGAAAAACTCGTTGGCCGTACCGAAAATGGAAGGCAGGTCCTGCACTTGTTAGTCAGATGCGCTCACTGGTGATTTACGGAGGCAAACTGCGTACCACAGTGGAATGATTAATAAACAGATATAATTGCAACTGAAGACCGGAGTGGATGAAGGTAAATCAAACAAGAGAATATAACTGTGAGACACTCACACTGTTTTCATCAACTATGTCGAGGCGTTTGAAAGGTTAAACAGGACAAAAATAATGTCAGTGCTATAAAAAAATGGAAGTCCGTGACATTTGATATGGGCCAAAAAAGCTTGTACAATGAAACTAAATTTGTAATAAAGAAAAAGAGTAGACATGGAATTATACCAAGAAGTTAAACAAGGCTGTATAGTCTATCCCAGTTTTATTCAGATTATAGACTGATGAACCAGAACATTATGACCAACGCCCTACTATCCATATAAACCCCTTCCAGGTGATACCAGCGTCATTTGGCGAGGAATGACGTCTAGTCAGACACAAGCACGGTACATGTAGCGTGCCTCACAACGACCTTCCGTCCTTTCCTCCCTTTCCCTTCCAGTCCCTTCCCTTTCCTTCTTCCCTTCTGTCAGTCTCTTAATCGGTAGGAGGCGGGTAATATCGATAGGTAAACACTCACGGCTTCTGTACCGACGAAGCAAGGCACCTGTGATGTGCCTTAAGGGCGTATGTCAGGATACTTCCAGTGGCATATGGCCATTCACTGCATCTCCTGCCTCTTGCCAGTTGTATCGGCCCTACGATCCACTGCCAACCAGAGGCAGAGGACGAGAGAGTGGATCTGCATCTGCGCAACTGCTTGTCCACTTTAAATACCTTCACGCGCAGATGACTCCGGCAAAATTTCAATGGACTATGAGCACTGAAAGTCCTGCGGCGATGGAGTACTGATGGTGAGGCAAGGGTTTGGTGTACCTGAACCTTAGTTGGTGCTCTGCACGTTAGGCGGTCAGACGGTGATGGTCGTTCTGGTACTCGTGAGAGACGGGAGGACTGGTTCGGCAGCTCGTCAGACGACAAAGCAGCCCTATTTAAGATCGCTCTGCTTTCCCTAATCCAGGGAGGGGCCCAGAAAAGGTGGCCTAAACATAGCCCGTCTCAACCCAGCACAAGTGGCAAACTGCGGTCACTAGTTCACAAACATATGCGGTCAAAAAAATAATAAAATAAACAGTTACCTTAAATATCTAATGATTGGAGTCTGGAACGTCCGTACTTTACAGGATAACGACCATAATCAGTGCCCAGAGAGAAAGACAGGACGTATCGCAAGGGAATTGGCTAGATATAACATCGACATTACCGCCATAAGTGAAACACATCTTAGTGACGCTGGACAGTTATGTGAACCGCTCGGAGGTTATACCTACTACTGGAGTGGAAAATCATCCACTGAAAGGGCGGAAAGTGGGGTAGGTTTTGCCATACGCAATAAATTGGCATGTTCACTAACAGAACTCCCAAAAGGTATCAGTGACAGAATAATAACACTCAGACTTCACCTGGCATCCAAGAAATATCTTCAGTTGATCAATGTATACGCACCTACATTGCCATCTCCGGATGAAGAGAAGAACAAGTTCTACCAAGACCTCCGACATGTCCTTAGGGATATTCCTTCTGCAGATAAACTTCTGTTACTTGGTGATTTTAAAGCTCGTATTGGGAATGATTTCAGTGCTTGGAATGGAGTCCTCGGTCGCCATGGGATTGGAAAATGCAACTCGAATGGTTTGGATCTTCTAACTCTATGTGCCGAGTTTGAACTCTGTCTGACAAATACATATTTTCGTCTGCCTGAAAAATATGAAACGACATGGATGCATCCGCGATCTAAACACTGGCACCTTCTGGATTATGTGATAGTACGGAAAAAAGATCTTGGTGACGTACTGGTCACACGTGCAATGAGAGGCGCTCAGGGATGGACAGACCATCGACTCGTGAGGTCCAAATTAAAGATAACTTTGAAGGCACCACGCCGAGTTTCACACAAAATACCAACAAAATTGTCCTGCAAAATCTTGGCCAATGATCAGACTATGAGAGCAAAACTGGATGAAAAATTTGGTGTCGATGGCCTTTTGATATCTGAATCTGCCCCTGTAGATGAACAGTGGAGTGCATACGCTAGCAGACTGCGTGGCTGTGCTTCAGAAGTCTTGGGAAAGCCTCAGAAGAAGCACCAGGACTGGTTTGATGAATCAGATCCAGAGATCAGAAAGCTAATTAATGATTTCAGAACCTCTCTTCGCACTCCTGATGATAACAAGCGTAGAGCAGCGCATTACAATCTGAAAGTGAAGGTACGTGCTCTCAAAGACAGTTGGTGGGCAAATAAGCAAATTAAATACAGCTATATGCCGACACACACCAAACGGGCAGATTCTTTGAGTCCCTGAAAACTATCTTTGGTCCAAGAGTTGGGAAGATAGCACCAGTCTATAACAAGGACAAAAGTTGTCGGCTGACGCAACAGATTGACATCCTGTCTCGGTGGGCGGAACATTTTAATAACGTTCTTAATCCCGACCATCAGACAACCGATATTCCATACATAAAAGCACTTGAAGACCTGCCAGTTGAGGAACAACTTGCGGATGCCCCTTCCTACGATGAATTCATTTCAGCACTGGCTAAGCTGAAAAATGACAAAACAGCAGGATTAGATAACTTGCCATCAGAGCTACATAAATATGGGGGGCCAAACATCAAGAAACCATTGTTTGCTCTGATCTTAAGGATTTGGGAGTATGAAATGATTCCACAAGACTGGAAAGATGCTTGTATTTCCAAGATCTATAAAGGCAAGAGTGACATATCAGACTGCAGCTCCCACAGGGGCATTTCTCTTCTCTCAGCAGTGGGAAAAGTCCTTGCCCACATAATTTACACCCGGTTAACACACTTTGCAGAAAAACTGCTACCAGAGACCCAGTGTGGCTTTCGCCCAAACAGAGGCACAGTGGATGCCATATTTGTTGTCAAACAAATGCAAGAGAAAAGCTTAGAGCAACATCGGCCTTTGTTCATGTGCTTTGTAGACCTGGAAAAAGCTTTTGATCGTGTCCCACGGGAAGCTCTCTGGATCATACTAAAGAAAACTGGGTGCCCTGACAAAATTGTTAGTTTGATTCGGCAGTTTCATGAAAACATGATGGCAAAAATCCGCCATGAGGACAAGCTCTCAGAACAGTTTCCCGTGACATGTGGTGTAAAACAAGGCTGTGTTCTGGCTCCCACACTCTTCTCACTTTACTTAGCAGTTGTTATGAGAGACGCGACCAAAGCCTGTAGTAATCAAATTAGTCTCGACACAAGGACAGACAAAAGTGTCTTCAACATCTCTCGCCTCAGAACAAAAAGTCGCGTAACCAAACTATCCATCTTAGAGATTCTCTACGCGGATGATGTATGCATGATGGCTAATTCTTGTGAAACTCTTCAGACTTACATAAATCTGCTAAATGCCTCCTGCAGAAGATTTGGCTTAGCCATTAGCATCACTAAGACGCAAGTTCTCAAACAGCCACTTAGAGGTCTTAATGCAGATGACTCTAGTATTGAGATAAATAACAAACCCTTGCAAAATGTGTCAAAGTTCAAATGCCTGGGAAGCCAAATTAGAAGTGACAACAGCCTGACAACGGAAATCGCAGCGCGTATAGCCAGCGTAGCCTCAGCCTTCGGTAAGCTTAATGACCGAGTATGGAAATCACATGATCTCAAACTACAAACAAAAATTGCAGTCTACAAAGCAGTAGTATTATCCACCTTACTCTATGCCTCGGAAACCTGGTGCTGTTACAAAGCTGACATTAAGAAGCTAGATAAATTTCATCTCCGATGTCTGAGATCAATTCTGCGCATCAAATGGGAAGACCGTGTCCCAAACACGGAGATTTTGCGCCGCGTGAAACTGGCTGGTATTGAAGCTTTAATAATGAAACATCAACTGAGATGGAGTGGTCACATAGTACGCATGGATGACAGTTGGCTACCTAAAGCGGTGTTCTACTCGCAGCTCTCGTGCGGGAAGAGGAGGAAAGGTGGTCAACACCTGCGATATAAAGACACCATTAAACGCCACCTTGCAGCCTGTGGCATCCCAAGCAACCGTTGGGAGGAGCTAGCATTGCGCCGATCGGAGTGGCGATCAACTGTACATAAGAGCATCGAACAATTCGAGCAAAAGCGTCTAATGAACCTGGATGCTAAAAGAGAGCTCCGAAAATCTCAGCTCAAGCCTGTCTACACGTATACTTACAACGCTGCTGGTCAACTTCACTGTGCTCCATGCAACAGGATATTCAAAGCGAAATTCGGATTCGCGAGCCACATCCGAGCCTACCACAACAAGGACAGAGAAGACTGACGGAGTCGCTGTCGCCGGACATGGCGAGGAGGACATCATCATCATCACATGTAGTATCAGCGAGCGTGCTGTTCGTGTGTACTCGTAGAATAGGGAAGGCGCACGATCTATCTCAGTTTGACCGAGGACAGATTGTGATGACCCAGAGACTCGGCACGAGCATTCCGGAAACTGCAAAACATGTCGGATGTTCGAGGAGTGCTGTGGTGAGTGTCTTCAACGTCAAATAACGTCCACCCGTCTTGGACTTACGCGGTCACTCCTCATCACATCCGGCCTGTGTGGCCGAGCGGTTCTAGGCGCTTCAGTCTGGAGCCGCGCTGCTGCTGCGCTCGCAGGTTCGAATCCTGCCTCGGTCATGGATGTGTATGATGTCCTAGTTCTAAGTTCTAGGGGACTGATGACCTCAGATGTTAAGTCCCATACTGCTCAGAACCATTTGAACCTCATTACAGATGTCTGATGTCGTAGGCTAGACAGAAAAGTAAAACAGGACAGGCAGCGAACTGTGGTGGAACCACCATCAGATTTTGATACTGGACAAAGTAAAACTGTTTATGAACGCACAGTGCACCAAACACTCCTAACCATGGGCCTCCGCAGCCAACGACCCATGAGTGTTCCATTGTTACCACCACATCGACACCTTTAATCGAAATGGGCACATGACCATTGGCACTGGGCGTTGGTGCAATGGCAGAGTACTGCATGGTCTGATGAATCCCGATACCTTCTTCATCAAACCGTTGGGAAGGCCCGAATCCGTCGTCTTCCAAGGAATCTGCCCCGTGGCTACGCTGCGGGACGAATACAAGCTGGTGGCGACTCCATTATGCTCTGGAGAACATTCACATGGGCATCCTTGGATCCAGTGGAGCTCGTGCGAGGCACCATGGTGGCGGATGGACGACTATATAAAAACATTACTGATACTGACGACCTGACTATAACAGACACTTCAGAAGAAGAATTGCAAAGAAATATTTTTTAAATAAACAAAGTTTGCCAGATTTATAAATGTCTATAGAAGGGGCAAAAGTAATGGCGTTTCGACAAGAACAGCAGGAATGATCAAAACCAGTGATAGAAAACAAAATAATCAGGCAACTAGGCAGTTTTAACTACCTGGGCGGCGACATTTCTTTCCATCGCAGACAAAATGTAAGGAACGAAACAACAAATTTTCAGAGTGTCAGTGAAAAAACAGAAAGAACCTCAAACAAAAGACAACTAAAGAAATGCAACTGAAATTCTATCAAATGCTGACTGTTTCATTGCTACTACACGGATCTTAAGCTTTGATAGCAAACAAGGAAGATATAAATGGAATAGTCACATCAGAAATCAGTTAAGGGATGTAAAACAAAAGATTAAGAATCGTAGCTATTAAAATTGAACTTAAAACAATTGCAATGACAAAAAAACTACACATAAAAGCATAAATAGGAGGAATATGTAAACAGAACGCTTTTAAAAACTGTAACAATATACACTCAAAGATGTAAGGAATGTACATCGCCCCAGAAAATGATGCAGCTTGGAATTTGAAGCGAAACAGTTTGCTCGAACCTAATCCTTGGATACAGGTGATGATGAGTTTCCATGTTTTAGCGGCTTGACCCCGATATCTTTAGCCCCTCCCCGCTAAGCGGTGTTATTCACTGCTGGTTCGCAGATTTCAGTCGCTATCCCCTAATGTAGGAAAGTAGTGCTGTTTGTGAAGAAAAGTCATCCCGTGTCACCAAATAAAACGTTATTCATTGTGCTGATCAATTATCAGTGGTCCCCTCTGACACTTAACAGTGCTTCGCCATCGCACCTGCTCATCACCTGCTGAGACATGATCTGAAGATGATTTTTGGAGGAGATCGAAACCGGTTACCATCTGACACGTTATTTCTAGTTTTTAGTAAATCCTTCCGATAAAGACGGATTAGTATTTTAATTAGTTAATTTTTAATCTTTTTATGCCAATATGAAATAGTTACTCACATACGTAACACATAATACTACACATTGACCACTACAACCATTTATTAGGGCAACGGGAAAGTAATGTCGTTTGTTTACGAGTATATTGACTTCAAATAGATAAAGTGTTAGCAACTTTTTGTTTTTAATCAGTGATGTAATCACCCTCGATATCAACAACTTTTTGCCATTTTGTGTGTAAATTTTCAATGCCGTATCGATAAAAATCGTTTCGATTTTGCGCAAAATATCTGGAGACGGCATTTAGGCCATAATCCACATATTGAAATTTTTTACCACATAGAAAATGTTGTAGTGGTCGGAATAAATGGAAATCCGATGCCGCAATATCACTCGAGTATGGTGGGCGAGGCGATACTTTCCACACCAATTCATTAATTTATTCCAGTGTTCGTCTTCCGCATTGCGGTCTTGTATTACCATGCTGCAAGGTAACGCCTTTTCTGTTGACAATCACGTGACACCTTAAAAATTCGTTTGCTTGATCCACCTGTTCACAGTAGAAGTCTGCATTCACAATTTGTGCAGATTTCAGCACGAATTCTCCATTCCTTTTTGGGTTTAAATCTGGCTTAGCTGTAATTCGTGCTGATTCATTCGGAAAGAGTCACTGTGTTTTACGTTTTGGATTATCGTACCATCTCCAGTAATCAAGCGACCAAAAGCCGCTTCGATGTTATGCCGCTGAACCAATAAGTTGCGTGTGATGGATCGGGTAGCTCTATTTGCCTTTACTGATCTGTTGAAAATGTTCCTAGATGGACGACAAGGTTGGTTAAAAGTGTTAGACAGTTCCTCGATTGTCTGACACATATGCTTCCACTTCCGCCCATAAAATGCCATAATCAAAATTTGTTGGTTCTCCTGATCGGTACAGATAGGTTCAAATGGTTGAAATGGCTCTGAGCACTATCTGACTTGATATCTGAGGTCACCAGTCCCCTAGAACGTAGACCTACTTAAACGTAACTAACCTAAGGACATCACACACATCAATGTCCGAGGCAGGATTCGAACTTGCGACCGTAGCAGTCGCGCGATTCCGGACTGAAGCGTCTAGGACCGCTCGGCCCCATTGGCCGGCGGTACAGATACGAAAAATCAGAATTACACATATGATCAAGAAAACCACCTTTGACATTTACTAATATCTAATGCACTTGCACGTCTGTTGGCGACAGTAGAATAGTATTGCAGTGAGCTTCGAATGACGCTCCTCTAAATTTTGCCAACAGTGTCTCGCGTAAAGACAGCGAAGAAAAGATAAGAGAAATTTGGGCTAGTCAATCGTTTATCCGTCGCTCCATTTGCGAGTGGAACAGGAAGGGTGACGACTAATGGTGGTACATATCCAGGGTTATATGCCTTTTGAGTTTCTCAAGGGCGGTAAAGAAACAATTGATACAAGAAAACTTTGGCGATTTTGATGAGATGTCAGTTTCATACAAATCTTTCAAGTGACATATATTGTAGTACCTAGCGTCTGATATGTGGTATTTTAAAAAGATGAAGGCAAAGACCTACAATAGACGGCTACTACTTTTATACAAAGTATTTTAAATGGCGATTAAGTGGATGACATATACCAGGCAGAGTCAACGACTCCCAGATTGGCTATAGATAATTTGATTCTACACATAACATCTTCTGAAGAAGACGGTTTTAAAACCGTCGAAACGATGGTCAGGGTTTAATAAACCTGTATTTTCCAACTGGTTGACTGTTATTTCTAATCCATTGAAGTCGTCAGCTAATGCACAATATTGCAGTTATACAAAGCACTCACAGTGACACGTTTACTCGTTCACTGCCGTCTCACAACTGGCACCGTTCTGATGAATGCGTGCTACACTAGATCACGTTTGTACATATCTGTGCATGCCTGTGGATGCAAGGGCAACATTTGAGTTAGCCCATTCGGTTCGATTACTTACAGTGCTCTACGAGGTTTTATTGGACAATGGAAGAAAAAAGTTTCTTTTAAAAAATGCAAATGACATTTTACAAAAATGTGCGTTATAGAAAAATTCCGACTCCATATTTGAAACTTGATTAAAACTGCATTAAGTACAACTATTGGTATTCTTGAGTTGAAAATCATGTTGACCAGTGCACAGGCACATTGACGACCTGCCCAAAGGCGACCGTCCCTCATCGTCACTGCGGCGCACAGTAAAAATTACGAAGTACGGTTTAGAGGAAGAGGCAAGCAGCAGTGGAGCAGATCCGCAACAATGCTTGCCCAGGCAGGTATCAGCGCACAACACATTCTCTGTGGTCGTGTTTGGTCATATGTGCTACAGTGAAAAAATTACTCTTACCGTATTCATTTCCCACTGATTAAATATGACGTCTAGTCACTTTCTTTCTTCTTTAAAAAAAAACTGTACAAATTTATTTCCTACAGTGCCAGGCCTCCTGATACATTTCCGAGTTTTGTTCAGGATATTTAAATTTCTTTTTCCCTTTGTGTGTGTGTGTGTGCGTGTGAGAGAGAGAGAGAGAGAGAGAGAGAGAGAGAGAGAGAGAGAGAGAGAGAGAGAGAGATTATGCATCAGAAAACAACAATATTGTCCACTGACACTTGTTTACCAGTACTATAAGGTGAGCAGGATTAATTGCGGCAAAGCAGGAGGAAAAGTGAGGCCCGAGGAAACTTACTACATAGATAGTCTTAGCGCAACGAAGGAGTAAAGAAATGACATTACAGCAAAACAGATATTAATTCCGAGAAGTCTTTCCATTAGTACCTCACAATGGCACACAATTAAGTCTAAGGTTCTTTCAAGGAAAGTATATCAGAGTAAAGGTATTACTTGTTGCAAGAATAAGAAAAAATTGTGCATGAGAAATGCACCTTATGCAAGACACCTTTGGAATTTTGCAACACCGCAAGATGATGAGAAAAAAATACGTCTCTGCTATACATTAAACACGTACATTAGCAAAGAAATGTGTTGATGTAAATGATTTTGTAGAAAGTGTCACAAAAAATTTTAATCGTGACGTCATCGGGATGTACTTATTTTTCTTCAAACTAACTTATCTTATGCAGTAAACATAAAAGAAAAAACACAAATGATGTTGTAACACCACGGTCACACGTATGAGTAAACGTGAAAAAGAGGTAATTTCTCATTGCCTACTCTCAGAAATATGTTTCAGTGATAATCAAAGTACCGACACAGAGAACATTAAGTATAATCTTTAGTAATAAGATGTCATTAACTATAAGTTGAATGTAGATAAATGTCCGTTTTATAGGTACCCTTCTTAATGTATGAAGAGGAACTTGGAGACCGGTCCAGAAATCACCTAATGCGTACATTTACCTTAGAATCAGGCTCCGCATGGCAAAGCTCCAAGTTTTGCTTAATAGTTGCACAGTTTATCACTCTCTTGTCCTGCAAACACGTAATCTAGTAAAACGTAAATTGTGTATAGCCACAAGAAGGCTTTGCCAGTTCTCTGGAACTGCTCTAGGAGAAGACTATAAGTAACGCGACGAGCAGGATGCGTCGACATATTCATTTGCTAGAAAGTTTACGTAGCTAGTATCTCACTCTGTCTCCACTTATCGTCCAGTATTTATAGTACCTTAATTACGAAATGATTTATGCACATTGATTGTGGGTTTTCGCATGCAGAAATAATTACGTACCACGAAGTAAACTTGAATTCACTCACACGAGCATGCTATATTAGCGCATGGGATATATTGATATAATTTAATTCAACAGTCATTTAGTGTACAAGAATTTGTATCCTAATGAGGTGTTTAATACAATATTATATCGTTAGAATCAGTATGTAAGCTACCGAGAAGACGCAGTGTATTACGCTGAACGCATATTTTCTAGGAGAGGATTCGATTTTGATAGTAGTGTTATTCGCCCCATTTTGAGCTAGAGAAAAGAATGACAGCTTTTCCTTTTACTGCAGTAATTATGGACATTATCCTTCCTAGTGAATTGTACTGGATTATACACAACAAATTTCATGACGAGACGGATGCACTATAAATCTTCATGTACATTCAGAAGTTGAAAACTACTGCGTAGTGCATGGCAGTGGATACATTCCAATGCATCACAAATTACGGTTTCTTTCCATTCCAATCGCGAATGGAGCACGTAAAGAGTGATTGCTTAACCATGCTAGCACCAATGGTGCCAATATGACCTCAATACGTTTGTTTGTTTCATAAATGTAACATTTATGAAAACAGAGTGATGACCATTAAGTTGAACAGCTGTAATGTAAATTTTGTGTTAGTTCATTAAAATACTGCTAATGTGTCCCACGTAAATTGCTTGGGATGTTTATCACCCAGTGGTAATCGGTGAAACCAAAAGTGCTGGTAGTAGGAGGCTTAAACGTCGTTGTCAACGCTGTAATTAGTGTAATATTATCTTCGTGGTTCCTACGTCAGCGAAATATAAGGGACTATAGCATATTGCTAAAAAATACTGATTCACCAACATTTTTCAAAAATGGTTCAAATGGCTCTGAGCACTATGGGACTCAACTGCTGTGGTCATAAGTCCCCTAGAACTCAGAACTACTTAAACCTAACTAACCTAAGGACAGCACACAACACCCAGCCATCACGAGGCAGAGAAAATCCCTGACCCCGCCGGGAATCGAACCCGGGAACCCGGGCGTGGGAAACGAGAACGCTACCACACGACCACGAGATGCGGGCCCAACATTCTTAAAAAGGTCCTCGTGAAATAGCTGATATCTGTCTTCAAGCGTTTGCATACGATGTAGCGCCCACTAAATTCCGCACTCATTTGTGTACGTTCAATACTCCGAGTTCCGTTTGGTATGGATCAAAAACATTGGAACAATGTTCTAAGAGGGGTAGCGTTGAGTATTTTGTAAGCAGACTCCTTTGTAGAATGACTACTTTTTCCTAGTCAATACCAATAAAGAAGTAAGGTATCTACTTTCCACTGAGCGTGCGTGACCAATTCATTTCCTATCATAACAGTTTGTTACAACTCAGTTATCTATATGAGACATTCCAGTTACGGATCACTCATATGGTAGCCGTAGGATATTACTTTTCTGCGTGTTGCGAAGTACACAGTTTTACATTCCTGGATATTTAAAAGAAGTTGTCAGTCTTTTCACCACACTGCAATCATATCAAGGCTGGCTTAACGTGTTCGCAGTTTGTTTTTTCATACTGTGCGTCGTTATACATAACTGCATCACCTGTAGTTTAAATGGCTGATTCCTTAAAGAACTGATAAGCGGGGTGTTCACAGTTGACCATCGTACATTATTCGTGATGCAAGCTTTTATGCAACGGAAGCGTTTCTTATGTTTCACAGTATAATTAGGCCGAATGAAAGTAAATAAGGTTGGTAATTATTATTAACGTATAGTTAAATAAATATCAATAAAGTAGGTTATTATTTTTAGCATATACGCTGCTCAAAAGAATTGAGGGAAGACGTGTATCAACGTCCAATATGTTAAATCTATTTTGATACGGGCGGCTCCTGTAGTTCTACTGCAAATACTGAGATTTCTGCTTTCGATGTATGCAACAATTGAACTTATTGGCCATCTATCGACTGTGTTTTGCTTTACTGTATTAGGTGACTCCTCAGAAGGGAGTGAGTACCGGTGTCCCAGTGTTCTCTGATGAGGTACAAAAACGGCAGTTGTCATTTGTGGGCGTTGTATTCAACCAAGCACTTGCAATGTGTTATCTTAGCGCAGTGCAAGTTACAAGAGCAGTCTGTTTGTTCCCAGAAGGATGGACTTTCCATTATGTTGCTGTAGATGCCAATGTCTCCCCATCTGTCATCCCTAGGTAACGGACATGCTACAGGGATATAGGTCAGTTCAGCAGGCGAGTTGGATAAGATTTCTGACGCATTAAAACCCCCACCTAGAGACCTATGCCGGGCCGATTCTGCGTTGCGTTGTGGCACTGCTACTGCCAGAGCACTGCAAGACGATCTTACAAGAGCAATGGCGCTGCTGCGTCGGATCAGACTGTAAGGAACAGGTTACGAGAAAATACCTTGTGGTACAGACGTCATAATCGGGAATCCCACTTGAGTACATCTCGCAGCTAGCTTTCAGTTCTGCCTTTCCTCTATCATCTGGCAAGTTCCTCACTGTAAAATGTGTCATTTACAGACGACTCCATATTTCCTCTGAAACATGGTGAGCATCGTGTTCGTGTGTGGAAACGCTGTGGTGAGAGTAACCATAAAATACACTCCTGGAAATGGAAAAAAGAACACATTGACACCGGTGTGTCAGACCCACCATACTTGCTCCGGACACTGCGAGAGGGCTGTACAAGCAATGATCACATGCACGGCACAGCGGACACACCAGGAACCGCGGTGTTGGCCGTCGAATGGCGCTAGCTGCGCAGCATTTGTGCACCGCCGCCGTCAGTGTCAGCCAGTTTGCCGTGGCATACGGAGCTCCATCGCAGTCTTTAACACTGGTAGCATACCGCGACAGCGTGGACGTGAACCGTATGTGCAGTTGACGGACTTTGAGCGAGGGCGTATAGTGGGCATGCGGGAGGCCGGGTGGACGTACCGCCGAATTGCTCAACACGTGGGGCGTGAGGTCTCCACAGTACATCGATGTTGTCGCCAGTGGTCGGCGGAAGGTGCACGTGCCCGTCGACCTGGGACCGGACCGCAGCGACGCACGGATGCACGCCAAGACCGTAGGATCCTACGCAGTGCCGTAGGGGACCGCACCGCCACTTCCCAGCAAATTAGGGACACTGTTGCTCCTGGGGTATCGGCGAGGACCATTCGCAACCGTCTCCATGAAGTTGGGCTACGGTCCCGCACACCGTTAGGCCGTCTTCCGCTCACGCCCCAACATCGTGCAGCCCGCCTCCAGTGGTGTCGCGATAGGCGTGAATGGAGGGACGAATGGAGACGTGTCGTCTTCAGCGATGAGAGTCGCTTCTGCCTTGGTGCCAATGATGGTCGTATGCGTGTTTGGCGCCGTGCAGGTGAGCGCCACAATCAGGACTGCATACGACCGAGGCACACAGGGCCAACACCCGGCATCATGGTGTAGGGAGCGATCTCCTACACTGGCCGTACACCACTGGTGATCGTCGAGGGGACACTGAATAGTGCACGGTACATCCAAACCGTCATCGAACCCATCGTTCTACCATTCCTAGACCGGCAAGGGAACTTGCTGTTCCAACAGGACAATGCACGTCCGCATGTTTCCCGTGCCACCCAAGGTGCTCTAGAAGGTGTAAGTCAACTACCCTGGCCAGCAAGATCTCCGGATCTGTCCCCCATTGAGCATGTTTGGGACTGGATGAAGCGTCGTCTCACGCGGTCTGCACGTCCAGCACGAACGCTGGTCCAACTGAGGCGCCAGGTGGAAATGGCATGGCAAGCCGTTCCACAGGACTACATCCAGCATCTCTACGATCGTCTCCATGGGAGAATAGCAGCCTGCATTGCTGCGAAAGGTGGATATACACTGTACTAGTGCCGACATTGTGCATGCTCTGTTGCCTGTGTCTATGTGCCTGTGGTTCTGTCAGTGTGATCATGTGATGTATCTGACCCCAGGAATGTGTCAATAAAGTTTCCCCTTCCTGGGACAATGAATTCACGGTGTTCTTATTTCAATTTCCAGGAGTGTATTTTACAGGGAATCGACAGATTCTGCTGTTGACACCCACGTGGATCTTGTCGTTGTCCTTGGTCGCCTTACTGCCAGGCAGTACATCGCACTGCTGGACCATGCGGCAATTCTGTATAGGGTCGTAGCTCCGAATTCCTTTTCATCCACGATAATGCTAGGGCCCGTGTGGCGGGCGTCCGGGGATGCACTGTGACATCTGGACATTGGAGTAATGGAAAGGACACCAAAACCCAGTCGCAACAAGCTTGACAGAAGTGGTAGTCGTAGTCGTCCTGTACCACCACAGGCTCTTCAAAAGCTCTCAAGGGTTCTCATTGAGGAATGGGAGTGGATACCATAGGGTGACCTCCATAGACTTGTGTGGGGCGTGCCACGTAGGTGGCAGGCGGTGGTAAACGTTCACTGAGGGCATACATGTCATTGAACCTCTCAAAGTCCAATGGAAAGCACCAAGGAAGACGGAATGAATGATGATTCCCATTTTTTTTCTGACATTCCAGTTCTTGTTACGTAAATGAACGAGGATGTAATCATGTTTCGTTGTGTGCTTAGTTTATGAAATATTAAGGCAGTATTTGGGAACATATACAATCCTCAATTATAACTCAATGCAGTTTGGCAGACACCCAAAGTCATATTCCCCTAATTCTCTTGGAGATTGTATTTTTGTTTTAACGTGTTATTTTAATGTAACGTCAACGTCAGATGCTGTTTTTAAATATTTTCCGTATCCGAATATAGCCTTAATGACCCGAAACTGGTAATCGTATGTAAAATGGAGGTTTGTGACGTTGAAATAAACGAAATTTTGAACTGTTTACATTTGATCGCTGTCTCTATTACCGACTATTACGTCAGCGTTCATTGAAAAAATAATAACTATTGAGAGGCACCCACATGCCTTGCTCATACTGTGGCATCAAGCAGTCAGGCCTGCAAGATGAGTGGTCTGCCAAGCGAGTGGACTCATTCTTATTTATCGAGTAACATGAACTCTAGTACTCACAATTAAGCTACAAGTTATTCTCCTGTTTGAATATTGCGCAACGGAAACGGAAACGCACATCTGACTATTATTAATTTACACAACTCTGACTGTTCACTACGCACTGGCAATAACACATTTTCTTTCTTACCCAACGGCTTTGATCAACACGTGGCCATCGCACTGATATGAATGGCGCACACATTATAAATTCTGGATATCATGACAACATACTACTCGAAGGAAAAGGCCGCCAATCTTTTTCTTTTCACTATCTTTTTTATTCCGATAAATTCTATAACATAAACACACCATTATATTTTCTACAACAATTGCACACGAGAAACTCCGCCCAGTGGGCATGGCTTTACATTGGTGATTCTCTATCTTATGGTCTCGTAATTATCTAACACTGCAGTGCACTTTCTGGATAGGATGGTAGATCTTTTGCTATATCTCACACTTCGACTCTCACACCCATCATCACGAAAATTTCCTCCAGACCGAGCGGTACAAAAGGAACATGCATAACCCACTACCTCTGAATCTATCTTGCTACTCTCCCATGCAAACCACACATACTTAGATTACATGAAATACATCACACTGGCAACATACAATACAACACCAAGAATAGTCACAACGTTATAATCACATCACTTTCAGCTTTTCCTCTTCAATTATTATTCATCCCAGTTTCACACGACACTGCCCCACTTCGTAACTTTCCTTTCCTACTACGAACTCTGGAGGATATATGCACGTCTTCCTGTGCAATGCAAGCCAAGTGGCGTTGCTGGATAGACGGCTGACTCACCTTGCTTCTCTCTCAGAGTATTATAGTTTGAATCAAGCGTCACACGGAAACATAACACGCAAAGTAATATTAAGAACATATTCATCACACACGCGAGTCCTCAACTGATACCATGGACGAGTACTTTTCTTTATCCTTTGTCTCACACACAGATTGAGACTAACACAGTACTCACCACGTGGAAGTACTCGTCTCTAATTTCAAGTCCTGCACACGTCATTTCTTAAATATTTCCAACTTATAGTACACACGCCAGTAATTCAGCTTAACTTTAGCACTCGAAAGTATTTCAACTTATTGCTACACGTGGTTTCATTGTGACCATTGCTCACTTCCGAAGATTACTACGATCCCCTTAATATTACCTGCCTGACATTTAATTCTCCCCACAAAAGTTCCTTAAACAGAGAAATTATTATTCTAAACTACTCTTAAGTATTCCACATGCATACCATTCTATCCACTCTTTTGTCTTTGCGGAGCACACCTAAGACAGGTATTATCAACACAAGATCCAGGGGCAGAGTGCTGAAAACATGGCCGTTCTTCAGATCATCTCACACCTCTGCCGAAGTGGGGGAGCACCTTGCTACTGTATTAGTCAGCCATATTTCAGGCGCTCAAAGCTCCGGTAAATTTCATCTCTTTGGTTCCACCAAAGGTGACCAAAGGACCGTCTCAAAGATGATCATATATTCACATTCACTATCTGTGGTTAGCAGACGACCATACATTCATTCATTTCACAGATCTCACCAAATTGGATGTAGGGATTTATTTTATGGGAGTGCACATGTGATCAATTAAATAAATAAATTATCCTTCTTTCCTACACTGGTATCCGGCTTCGGTGTATTAATTGAAATTGAGTTATTATTACAAAAAATATGTTGTTATGACAAGAATAACGAAGAATGTTGCACCTATTTTCAATGTCGGGCGGTACTGTACCCTTTCACCATACTTCCTTGTGTTGAGCGGTAACTGCAACTGCAAGTTCAGATTAATGACTGTACTTGTGATGGAATGGGAAACATGGCATTAAATTGATTGGAAGTTGAAATAAACGTTTATGGGACCTATAATTCCGTGGAATGTAAATGAGAAAAAATGAAAAAAATTACGTAAGAGCTAAAAAATACCATTCTTCTAATACGGAGTTCTCCCCCAGTTGTAAGTTACATAAATACATTTCATATATACGTTTTCACTATGAAAGAGCGCTAGAAGCTGATATTTACAAATAATTATGTTAAAAGCAGTTTAGACATTTGGTCAGACTTCACAGCTCAAAATGGTGTACACCACATGTATATGACGTACACTATCTGATCAAAAGTATCTAAACACCTATCAGCGGACAATAATGGTGTGTCCATCCCACGTCTTTATGACAGTTATAACTCTGGTTGGTTGGTTGATTTGGGGGAGGGAACCAAACAGTGAGGTCATCGGTCCCATTGGAGTGGGGAATGATGGGCAAGCAAGTCGGCGGTGCCCTTCCAAAGGAATCATCCCGCCATTTGCCTGAAGTGATTTAGGGAAATCACAGAAAACCTAAATCAGGACGGCCGGACGCGGGATTGAACCGTCATACTTCCGAATACGAGTCCAGTGTGCTAACCACTGTGCCACCTCACTCGGTCTGTAACTCCTCTGAGGACACTTTTAATGAGGTGTCTATATCTCTGTGGGCGAATGACAGCCAATTTTTCCTGAACAGCAGAAATCAGACAAGGTCTCAGGGGGCCTGGAACAAAGTCGACGTTGTAACTCATCCCATAGGTGTTCCGCTCGGTTCAGGTCAGCACTGCCAGCAAATCAGTCAATTTCAGAAATGTTACTGTCCCCATATCATTGTCTCACCGATGCTGCTTTATGACAGAGTGCACTGTCATGCTGATACACGGTCTAGTCACATTAATGTGACCACGGCCTATGTTCTGGGTAACGCGCAATAACTAATACTGGTAGGAGGTGTCAGAATTATCAGTGGTGAGTGTATAAAGTGTGCCGGGGAGGGGGGGGGGAGGTGGACACAGAAAACGAGTAGACATTGTAATGCGATGCGGAAATGAAACGACTGATCTGACGTCCAAACGGACATGATCGTTGGCTTTCAGGCAAATGGTGAAGCATTGCCGAAACGGCCGAATCGCTTGCCGCCTTGATGAAAGTACACCGCGCATGACGTAATGGCGCTATCCAAACTTGGCACCGATGCAACTGCAGTGCACCACAGGCCATGGATGACAGAGGCGAACGACAGCTATGGACAAGTGTGCGGGCGAAGAGATGTGCAACTGTCGAGCAGCTGACTGCCCAATTGAATCAAGGGGCCACAAACAGTCTCGTCAACAACTTTACAGCGAACGTCCCTGCGTATGGGCCTCGGCAGCAGACGCGCGGTTCATGCACCCTTGCTGACTGCCGTTCATCGGCGACGAAGCCTGGGATTTGCACGCCAGTACCGTAATTGGAGTCCACTGAGTGGCAACGGGCGGCCTTTTCGTATGAGTCACGTTTTATGCTCCGTCGGACAGATGGCCATTGACGTGATCGACGTGAAACGTCTGAAACAAAACATCCTCCAACCAGGAGGGAGCGTTATGCTCTGGGGAATGTTTTTGTGACATTCCTTGAGTGATATCGTCATTCTGGAAGGCACAGTCGATCAACATAGTCATTGAATCAACACAGTTAGGCATCTATCCGTGGGGACCATGTACATGTAGTTTTATTTTCCTCGTCACGATGGCATCTATCAACAGGACAATGAAATATGTCATCCAGCTTGCAGTGCACGTGCATTTTTGGAGCAGCGCCACGAACCATTTATCGCATTCCGTTGCTCACAAAACTCCTCAGATTTGAGCCCAATGGAGAATCTCTGGGACTACTTCTATCGGCCTGTTCGCGCCATGCGTTCACAACCAAGAAACCTGGAGCAGCCGGCCATGGTACTTGAGTCCGCATGGCTTTACAACGCGGTCGGTGCCCTCCAGAACCTCAATGACTCTCTTCCGCATGTCTCGAGCGGCAAAAGGTGGTTATTCAAGCATTTGACAGGTGGTCACAGTGATGTGACTGGACTGTATAGATACGTTCATCGACTCCTATCTCTTCCTCTGCGGTACGCACTACACAATACTGCAAAATGTGTTCATATTTTACAGTATTGTGCTTCCTTAAGCGTAATAAGGGGACTACATCATAACCACGAGAAGTACCCGCATACCGTAACACCACCTCCTCCGAACTACTCTGTTGACGTGACACACGATGGAAGGTAACGTTCAGCAGCAACCACAGGGAGTAGCATGATTCATCGCTCCTAATCACTCGTTTTCTGCCAACTCTTTAAATACCTCAATAGTTGTGTAGCATTGACTACAGGAATGTCTGACTTGTAAGCAGCTGACTGGTTCTTGTATCTCATTACTTCCCCCCCCCCTCCCCCCTACGAACAGTTATTGTGCTAGCTGGACTGATGTTATCACTTTCGAAACACACGAGTGAAACCTTCCGCTGATTTAATGAGATTTTTGGCAACTACCCTCTGCAACGTTTGACGGTCCATCTCCCTCGGTACATCAGGTGCCCGCTCTTGGTTTATCTGGGGCTACTCCCTCGCATTTTCAATTCACAATCAATTCACCAACAGTCGATTTGGACAAGTTTATGAAGGTTGAAATGTCTCTGGTAGAGTTGTTATTCGAATGACAACCAATGACTACTCCACGTTCCTGGCTGACCTATTCTGCTGCTACTGTTTCCCTTCTGACACCAGGCCCACGAGAAAGGTCGCGGAGCATTGGGTATAGAACGTGACACTGCTGGCTTACGAGACCTAGCAGGTGTCTGCAGCGGGAACCAAGTAACTATTTCAGACGAGCTTAATTATTCTTAACTGTGCGTAAATGCATGCAAGCTCTCAATATCACACGACAAAGTTACGACCTTTAGTCGGTACTTTTTCACTGGCATACTGATTTCCCGTGAGCCTTCCACACAGCCGAGCGTTCGCGAGGTATGGCGGAAAAGGAGACTAGCGTGACATGACAAGTTCGTTGCGGGGCCCGTATTTCTCGTGAGCGCTTTACAGAGAACACATTACTGCCCCCCTCGTTTTATACTGGTGGGTCAGCCTCTAGTGACATCTAGTGTTCTGTTCCGCTTTACGCAAGGGCGTACAGATACTCTTGAAGAGATGGTGTACAATCACTAAACTTCGACTTCTTTTTATGTGTGTCGTATCGTCCCAGAAATAAAAATAATTCCCACCCTCCCGTTGTGACCAAGGTTTTTGTCAGATTTCCCTTGATTGTAAGGTAACTATTGGGACCGGAAATCTTCTCCCAAATATTCCCCGTTAGGAGTACCTCTGTCCCACAGACGGCTTGCCACTAATGAGAAGTCCCTGGCTGTCCAGTGGCTCATTTCCCGAACACCCTGCTGTACTTTCAGGGGGAGGGAATGAAAAAGCAAGAGGAAGTAAGTCATATCTAGCTGTTTATCACAATAGCAAAGAATTTTTAATGCATCTTTCCATGTGTAAAAGACATCATCATCATCATCATCATCATCATCATCATCATTTAAGACATTATGCCTTTCAGCGTTCAGTCTGGAGCATAGCCCCCCTTATACAGTTCCTCCATGATCCCCTATTCAGTGCTAACTTTGGTGCCTCTTCTGATGTTAAACCTATTACTTCAAAATCATTCTTAACCGAATCCAGGTACCTTCTCCTCAGTCTGCCCCGACTCCTCCTACCCTCTACTGCTGAATCCATGAGTCTCTTGGGTAACCTTGCTTCTCCCATGCGTGTAACATGACCCCACCACCTAAGCCTGTTCGCCCTGACTGCTACATCTATAGAGTTCATTCCCAGTTTTTCTTTGATTTCCTCATTGTGGACACCCTCCTGCCATTGTTCCCATCTACTAGTACCTGCAATCATCCTAGCTACTTTCATATCCGTAACCTCAACCTTGTTGATAAGGTATCCTGAATCCACCCAGCTTTCGCTCCCATACAACAAAGTTGGTCGATAGATTGAACGGTGCACAGATAACTTAGTCTTGGTACTGACTTCCTTCTTGCAGAAGAGAGTAGATCGTAGCTGAGCGCTCACTGCATTAGCTTTGCTACGCCTCGCTTCCAGATCTTTCACTATGTTGCCATCCTGTGAGAATATGCATCCTAAGTACTTGAAGCCGTCCACCTGTTCTAACTTTGTTCCTCCTATTTGGCACTCAATCCGTTTATATCTCTTTCCCACTGACATTACTTTCGTTTTGGAGATGCTAATCTTCATACCATAGTCCTTACATTTCTGATCTAGCTCTGAAATATTACTTTGCAAACTTTCAATCGAATCTGCCATCACAGCAAAGTCATCCGCATAAGCAAGACTGCTTATTTTGTGTTCACATATCTTAATCTCACCCAGCCAGTCTATTGTTTTCAACATATGATCCATAAATAATATGAACAACAGTGGAGACAGGTTGCAGCCTTGTCTTACCCCTGAAACTACTCTGAACCATGAACTCAATTTACCGTCAACTCTAACTGCTGCCTGACTATCCATGTAAAGACCTTTAATTGCTTGCAAAAGTTTGCCTCCTATTCCATAATCTTGTAGAACAGACAATAACTTCCTCCTAGGAACCCGGTCATATGCCTTTTCTAGATCTATAAAGCATAGATACAATTCCCTGTTCCACTCATAACACTTCTCCATTATTTGCCGTAAGCTAAAGATCTGGTCCTGACAACCTCTAAGAGGCCTAAACCCACACTGATTTTCATCCAATTGGTCCTCAACTAATACTCGCACTTTCCTGTCAACAATACCTGAGAAGATCTTACCCACAACGCTGATTAAAGATATACCTCTGTAGTCTTCAGTTTGTGGTTCATGGTGTGGGTTCCTGTAGTCATGTCCTAGTTCATGAACCATGGGCAACGTATGAGTGGCCAAGTAAGTGGTCCCGACAGTCGGGATACCAGTTACTTTGGAATAAGGCTGGGCATCTCGGACATATTCTGAGTCGTGGTCACCTTTGTGTTCATACGGCAAAGACTACCAAATCCACCGGTTAGTCCCTCAGCCGTTAGGGGTAAAACCCAATGGGACTCGGGGCAAGTAAGGCTAGCTACCTGCTTCCCTGGTACTTTAAATATGATTCTGGCAACAATCAGAGCAAAATGTAAAAGACATAAAATTACGAAAAGGTATCCACGTAACGGATAGAGAAACTTAAACGTTGTGACACTGGCTTAGGGAAAGGCGGAGTCTCGCTTTAACAGCGCGCCGCGAGTCACGTGGGCCGGGCCGCTTCTATCGCGGTCTGGGTCTAGGTGGGTGCCGAGGCCAAACACCTTCCCGCCCACTCACCCGGCTGCAGGCTCAGATTCCGCCGGAGGCTCAGCGAATGCCCACCAGGACTCCACTGTCGCTTCAGTTTCATTCATAGTTTCATAGTCCGACCGGGGGACAGGACCGCGTGCTTTGTTGTACTCACGCCCCCTGAACGCGATTCCGTATAGATCGGAGAAACGGACCCATCCACTGTATTGGAACCCGGCTGTTTTATTCTATGATATACTGCCTTTTAGCGCTGTTTCGATCTGACGCACAACGAATGTTGAGCAAAAATGTTCCGAGCCTTTCCGCTCTAATGTTTTAGTCGTATGTTCACCTGCATATGTGGCTTTTAGTGCCACGGAACCGGTAGTGATCCAATAATAAAGGACTAAATACAGCTGGCGGTTATTAACACACAAGATGAAACAGAAGAAACCAGGGATGATTTTATACGGATTTGATATGCATTCAGAAAAACCAGGTTCCAACTTCCTCCTCCTCCTCCCCCCCTCCCCAATCCATTTAAGTTTTCCGCCAGACACTTAAACTATTCTCCCAGAGTCGAACTGGCTATCTTCGTTGGAAAAACAAATAAAAAAGGGATAAAATGAAGACACCGGTGGATATTGAAATGGACGAGGGTAATGAGATGATAATGACTTGGGGAAGGAGCGATATGGTGCACGTCGATATTATTTAAAATCTGTAGTTTAATAAATAAACGTAAAGGCATCTGCTGTATCCATCATCTCGGCTAAAACGTTATCTCTCTCTGTCTCTCTCTCTCTGTTTCTCTCTCTCTCTCTCTCTCTCTCTCTCTCTCTCTCTCTCTCTCTCTCTCTCTCTCTCTCTCACACACACACACACACACACGTGCGTGTGAAAGTCACTGCGAGGAACCCAGTCGACTATTATAGGGTTGCGACCGTTCAAATTGCATATAAAAATGGTCTAGTTGACTCCAAAAACCGCGTGAGGCATTTCGCCAACGATGATCTCATATACTACGTCACAGTACGTGACAAAAAATATCAGTTACCAAATTTCTCCGGCCAATGTGAACTCGTTGACTCTCATTTAGATAGGGACAAATGACCGCCGTAATAAGATAGGGGGTATCAAAGCTCACACAGAATGATTAAGGTGTTGATTATCCCACGGTCTAAAGGCCGAGAAATAGCGTGAAAGTGTTTCTGTGAATCATTGTGCCGAGCATCTGGGTGTGAATTACAGAGTAGTGATGCAGATGATCGATGCTTGGGGCAGTGACTGACACTGAGGCTTCGACATAAGTACAAGTAACTTTAGCATAGATAGGCAGAAAGACCGATTACTGTTTTCTAATATTACTGTCAGTCAATCACAGAAGCACAGTCGTTAAATATCTAATAGTATGTATCTGGAACAACCTTTAATGTAATGAAAATGTTGTACGCGCACGAAGACGGCAGCTCACAAAACCCGCTTTGTCCGGTTCCTGCGTGTTGGTCATCAATCAGCGATTCCGGAAGGTTAGGCTTAATCAGGAGATAAAGAATCTCTCTTTCTTCAACATGGAACATGGAGTTACACACAGTGAGGACACTTTCCGAGATAAACTGTTCTTATTGGCACTACACTTGTAGGCTAGTTTCTTGACGAGATTTTCATCACGCAGTCAGAGGATTCTAAGTATTATTATCTCAAGCAAAAATCTTTATAGCCAATCTATCGTGTACAATCCATTATTTTCTTGATCCAAAGAATACACTTCTCACTTTTGTGCTTCCATAGGGTATCCCAGAAGGATATGACAGGAACGACCATTCGAAACGAAAAAGTCCGGTAAACATGGCCTTTTCAATGCATACCTTAAGAGCTGGTCAGCAGAAGAGATGTGTTTCACAGTATCGAAGATGAACAAGTGCTCATAGCTCTTAAGGTACGCATTTTCGAGCCCAGATTCGTTAGAATATTTTGCTTCAAATGATGGTTCCTGTCATATCTCTGAATACTGACCATTCCTCTTCACAAACTCTGTGTTACGTGGTGTATGAAAACTATCATTTCATGGCGGTTTCACCTTTCTGGCTCCTGCCAACATACATTTTTTAAACAATGGAACACCCATGTATAAAACTGCCTCAAACGTCTGATTATTTTAGAAGTGAGTTAATGTGCTGAATAACTGGCGTTATGCTTGTAAGCAGAAAAAGTTAGAAGTTATGTTTAAAGTTTTGTCACATGTTGCTAAAAACTCTAATTATGAAACATTGGATGAGTATAACTTGGGTAATTTGCACTCCGTCTTAATCAAAAGCTAGTTTTTTACGCCTATCAATGCTCATGACGTCAAATCTCCTGAACTATGTATCGTACAGTGATATAATTTTGCAGGTAAATTCACCGATAATTGCAGATAGTAAATGAAAAACGTGTTGCAGATAGAGTTAGTAGTAAAAAGGTAATGAATTGAATCATAATGACTGATAAGGCAGTTTTAGTGCATGAATAGCGATATATGTTTTTCGTTTCGTCATTTTGAGGGAGGTATAACAGAGAATAAAGTTACTAAAAGTTTGAAATTATGTTTAATTGTTGTTGCAAGACACGAAGTGCTCTCATTCTGTAAGAATTTGGTCTGGGTATTTGCACATAGTGACTCATGGTGCCTGTAGACGTATGCACAGTTTATGACTATAATACACTACTGGCCATTAAAATTTCTACACCACGAAAATAACGTGCTACAGAAGCGAAATTTAACCGACAAGAAGAAGATGCTGTGGTATGCAAATGATTAGCTTTTCAGAGCATTCACACAAGGTTAGCGCCGGTGACGACACCTACAACGTGCTGACACATGAGGAACGTTTCCAACCGATTTCTCATACACAAGAGCAGTTGACTGGCGTTGCCTGGTGAAACGTTGTTGTGATGCCTCATGTAAGGAGCAGAAATGCGTACCATTACGTTTTCGACTTTGATAAAGGTCGGATTGTAGCCTATCGCGATTGCGGTTTATCGTATCGCGACATTTCTGCTCGCGTTGGTCGAGATCCAATGACTGTTAGCAGAATATGGAATCGGTGGGTTCAGGAGGGTAATACAGAACGCCGTTCTGGATCCCAACGGCCTCGTATCACTAGCAGTCGAGATGACAGGCATCTTATCCGCATGGCTGTAACGGATCGTGCAGCCACGTCTCGATCCCTGAGTCAACAAATGGGGACTTTTGCAGGAGAACAACCATCTGCACGAATAGTTCGACGACGTTTACAGCAGCATGGACTCTCAGCACGGAGACCATGGCTGCGGTTACACTTGACGCTGCATCACAGACAGGAGCGCCTGCGATGGTGTACTCAATGACGAACCTGGGTGCACGAATGGCAAAACGTCTTTTTTTTTTTGATGAATGCAGGTTCTGTTTACGGCATCATGATGGTCGCATCCGTGTTTGGCGACATAGCGGTGAACGCACATTGGAAGCGTGTATTCGTCATCGCCATACTGGCTTATCACCCGGCGTGATGGTATGGGGTGCCATTGGTTACACATCTCGGTCACCTCTTGTTCGCAATGACCGTACTTTGAACAGTGGACATTACATTTCAGATGTGTTACGACCTGTGCCTCTACCCTTCATTCGATCCCTGCGAAATCCTACATTTCAGCAGGATAATGCACGACCGCATGTTGCAGGTCCTGTACGGGCCCTGCTGGATACAGAAGATGTTCGACTACTGCCCTGGCCAGCACATTCTCCAGATCTCTCACCAACTGAAAACGTCTGGTCAATGGTGGCCGAGGAACTGGCTCGTCACAATACGCCAGCCACTACTCTTGATGAACTGTGGTATCGTGTTGAAGCTGCATGGGCAGCTTTACCTGTACGCGCCATCCACGCTCTGTTTGACTCAATGCCCATGTGTACCAAGGCCGTTATTACGGCGGGAGGTGGTTGTCCTGGGTACTGATTTCTCAGGAACTCTGCACCCAAATTGCGTGAAATGGTAATCACATGTGAGTTCTAGTAAAATATATTTGTTCAATGAATACCCGTTTATCATCTGCATTTCTTCTTGTGTAGCAATTGTAATGGACAGTAGTGTACATGTCATATTGTGTCAAAATTTTAACATAAAGATTACGTCTCGTAATGAGTAGATTATGAGAGCAATTTAAATTTTTTAAGTGATTGTTCAAAATCAAATTTCTGTTGCGCTGGAAGCATGAACCGTGAACCATGAACCGGGATACCTGTTTAGTACTATAGGTTCCTGACAGAGATCCGTGTTATAGCGCTTGATAGTGTGGAAGGGGAGTGAGACAGGTCAAAACTGATTGACGCGTAGGGAGGACAACATGCGAAGCTGAGGCAAGACGGCCTAGATTTGCGTAGCGAGACGTCTTTATATGAGGAGAAGCTGGTGACAGAGGTCAGTTTGGATGGCTACTCGTCAGACCTAATAAGGAGGAAAGGAGGTCAATGTTTAACCCCTCATCGATGACAACGTCATTACAGACGAAGGACAAACTGGGAATGAGGAAGATGGAGGAAGTAAATCAGCCGTGTCCTCTCCAAAAGGAATCCTTCTGGCATTTATGTTAAGCTATTATGGAAGCCACAGTAAACGTAAATTAGAACTGTTGGTTGGGGAGGATCTGAACCGGTGTCTTCTAGCAATCGAGTCCTGTGTCTTCCACTGCGTCACCGCGCTACCTGCGGGACCCACGAGTGGAACCACTGTCCGTATTCGCCTTTTAGGATGGCGCCGTCGGCGCGATGCCGACATTGAAATCCGAGTTCAAAGGCGAGGTGAGCGCTGAGTCAGCACAGCTGTAGCAGTACCGCCGTGTTTCGCATTCCTGGCCGCTGACTCAACGCCAGCCGACGCAACGGGCGCGGGCGCCGCCTCTCGCGGTGCACAGTGCAAGGCACCAGGGACCGCCGCCGGCCGATGCGCTCTGTTTACCCGCGCCCAGCCACGGGACTGCCTGCCTCGCATTGCGGATGTTTGTAGCACTGCCGGTGCGGTACCACGGGCCGGCTGCCGGCATCCTGACACTTTACGCACCCTGGTGCTAATCCTTCACACTGACAGCTTTCCAGGCTCTGTCTGTCTCTGTCTGTCTCTCTGTCTCTCTCTCTCCCTCTCTCTCTCTGTCTATCTATCTCCTTCTCCGTCTCTCTCTGATTTTAGGGTTGAGCGTCTTCCACAGTGGTTCGAGGAGAACTTTTAGGTTCGATGTACAGGAGGAGAAACGGCCCACTCCGCTATACTGCACAGTAGCTCACCTGTATGCGTACAGAGTAGGAACTAATCACTCACGCTACGAATGAAAACACACACGACACTGGTGCCATATTCCACAATATTTATTATTCCACGTTACAAACCGGCTTTCGACTCTTACACCACCATCAGATACTTCGAAACTGGTTTAAATACGATTAAACCAAGATCACCAAACAAGGCGCCCAGTGTGGCCGAGAGGTCTCGGTCCAGCACACAGTTGCCGGCGCGGTAGCTCAGCGTGTTCGGTCAGAGACCCGGTTGGCCTCTGTAATAAAAAACTGAGTGGAAGGATCAATCACCGAACTTGAACAGGATGTCTTGCGACGTCCGCAACGACCAAACACAACGATCAATAACGAAAAAAATGCAAAAAAAAAAGCGGTTCTAGGCGCTTGAGTCTGGAACCACGCGACCGCTACGGTCGCAGGTTCGAATCCTGCCTCGGGCATAGATGTGTGTGATGTACTTAGGTTAGTTAGGTTTAACTAGTTCTAAGTTCTAGGGGACTGATGACCTCAGAAGTTAAGTCCCATAGTACTCAGAGCCATTTCAACTATTTTTTTCATCAAACAATGGTTACCGTGGTTACCTGTTCTCGACCCACCAACGTCGAGAACTCACTAAATGTTGCATGATTCCATGAGTCTCTCTGAATCTGTCCAAATACCATAAATCGAGGAACTTCAATACATGATTTTATGTGCGCAACGCTATTGGTCACTGTTTGCCCACAGGTAAAGACAGTACTCCAGTTATGGAAAAGAAGTTGAACATACAAAATCGTTTGTAGTTGTGGAAAATTCTGTATAGGCCACATTTGCCTGGGCAATATTCACTGTAAATACATAAAACTGCAACCAGTCACTTTTTTCAATAATTATTTATTTTTCCATGAACCGGTTTTCGAACCTTTTCAGGTTCATCTTCAGATGGTTTCTGGAAGTTACATAACTATTTCTAGCATAATGCTCAGTGCTGCGTCTGTGACGAGAAAATGGAACATGCTTTAATGCATCGCTTTAACTATTGTTTATCTGTTGATATGGATGTAAATTTAGTTTTTTACTTACTGCGACAGCATGTCCGGCTTTTTTCGTTAGTCTCCATCTGTCTACTTCCATTTTGATGGCCAGTTGCTATATCACTTCACACACTTTATCACAATCTACACTATGTGATCAAAAGTATCTGGACACCTGCCTGAAAATGACTTACAAGTTCGTGGAAAAGGGAAGATTTTTTTGTTGCATCTGACAGTCAGAAACGACATTGATAATGATGGAAAATGAAATGACAGTGCGGCGTTATTGGGTAGGAGACCTCGTCTGGGGTTGTTCGATCGCCTGCTGCAAGTCTTTTTATTGGACGTCACTTCGGCGATTTGCGCGTCGACAGAGATGAGATGAAATCAATAGGACAACACAAACATACAGTCCCTGTGTCAAGAAAATTCCCGATCAGAGCGGCCGTCGAAACCGGGATCCCACACTCTAGAAACAACCAAGGTAACCACTAGTCCACGACTTGCAGACTACAGTTGTAATATAATACACTCTGTGATCCAAAGTATTCGGAAACCTGGCTGAAAATGACTTACAAGTTCGTGGCGCCCTCCATCGGTAATGCTGGAATTCAATATGGTGTTGGTCCTCCCTTAGTCTTTATGAGATCTTTCACTCTCGCAGGCAAAATTTCATTCTTCACGGAGTGCTGCACTGGGGACATGTATCGATGTCGGTTGGTGAGGCATGGCACGAAGTCGGCGTTCCAAAACATCCCAAAGGTGTTCTATAGGATTCAGGTCAGGACTCTGCGCAGGTCACCTCATTACAGAGATGTTATTCTCTTGTAACCACTGCACCATAGGCCGTGCATTATGAACGGGTGCTCCATCATATTGAAAGATGCAATCGCCATCCCCGAATTGCTCTTCAACAGTGGGAAGCAAGAAGGTGCTTAAAACATCAGTGTAGGTCTGTGCTGAGATAGTGCCACGCAAAACAACAAGGGGTGCAAGCACTCTCCATGAAAAACACGACCACAACATAACACCACCGCCTCCGAATTTTACTGTTGGCAATATACACGATGGCATATGACGTTCACAGGGCATTCGCCATACGCACACCTTGCCGTCGGATCGCCACATTGTGTACCGTCAATCGTCCTATGTTTACGCTCCTTACACCAAAGGGACCGATGACCGTAGCAGTCTGGTCCCTTTAGTCCCACAAACCAACCAACCTTGCACCAAGCGTGCCATCATTTGGCATTTACCGGCTTGATGTGTGGCTTATGAGCATCCGCTCGACCACGAAATCCATGTTTTCTCACCTCCAGCCTAACTATCATAGTACTTGCTGTAGATCCTGATGCTTTTTGAAATTCCTGTGTGATGGTCTGGATAGATGTCTGCCTATTACGCATTATGACCCTCTTCAACTGACGGCGGTCTCTATCAGTCAACAGACGAGGTCGGCCTGTACGCTTTTGTGCTCTACGTGTCCCTTCACGTTTCCACTTCACTATCACATCGGAAACGTTGGACGTAGGGATGTTTATGAGTGTGGAAACCACGCGTACAGACGCATGGCACAAGTGACACCCAATCACCTGAGCACGTTCGAAGTCCGTGAGTTCCGCGGAGCATCCCATTCTGCTCTCTCACGATGTGTAATGACTACTGAGGTCGTTGATATGGAGTACCTGGCAGTAGGTGGCAGCACAATGCACCTTATATGAAAAACGTATATTTTTGGGGGTGTCCGGATACTTTATGTCACATAGTGTATTTTCATTTACAATGCTACAGGGAAAGTTTGCCAGCATCCATCATGTGCTATACAACTGTTGCTTGTAACAAAGATGTTGACAAAAAGATATGGCACAGGCCCACTTTGCTCAGAGATGTAATTTGTTCTTGTTTACATGTATTAAAGTCGATATAAGAACATTCATGAAACTTCCTGGCAGATTAAAACTGTGTGCCCAACCGAGACTCGAACTCGGGACCTTTGCCTTTCGCGGGCAAGTGCTCTACCATCTGAGCTACCGAAGCACGACTCACGCCCGGTACTCACAGCTTTACTTCTGCCAGTATCTCGTCTCCTACCTTCCAAACTTTACAGAAGCTCTCCTGCGAAACTTGCAGAACTAGCACTCCTGAAAGAAAGGATACTGCGGAGACATGGCTTAGCCACAGCGTGGGGGAGGTTTCTTTCCTTCGCAGGAGGTAGGAGACCTTGGAAGGTAGGAGACGAGATACTGGTAAAAGTACAGCTGTGAGTACCGGGCGTGAGTCGTGCTTCGGTAGCTCAGATGGTAGAAGCACTTGCCCGCGAAAGGCAAAGGTCCCGAGTTCGAGTCTCGGTTGGGCACACAGTTTTAATCTGCCAGGAAGTTTCATATCAGCGCACATTCCGCTGCAGAGTGAAAAATCTCATTCTGAAGAACATTCATGTTAATGACAATCTTGATTAAAAAAATTGCTAATAAACTGACTGTTTTATACGTTAATATACAAATAGAAATTATTCATCAGATCACTTGAAGTTTGTTCTTGTAGTAATTCATTTATTTATCTATTTTACTTTGTTATCTCATGTTTTCGCCAATTTGATTAAAATATTTGCCCTTATATCGACTTTAATACATGTATACAAGAACAAATTACATCTCTCAGCAAAGTACGCCTATGCCATATCTTTTTGTCAAAATCTTTGTTACAAACAAGCAACAGTTATATAGCATATGCAGGGTACTGGCATAGTTTCGCTGTCATAATGTAAATGAATATAGATTGTGTACAAGTGTGTGAAGTGATATACCAACTGGGCATCAAAATGGAAGCAAACAGTTGGACACTAACGAAAAAAGCCGGCCATACAGTCGCAGTAAGAAAAAAACTATATTTGCATCCATATCGGTAGATAAACATTCGTCATAGCGATACACTAAAGCGTGTTCCATCTTCTTGTCACAGACCCAGCACCCAGCATTATGCTAGAAATAGTAATGTAACTTCCAGAACCATCTGAAGATGAACCTGAAAAGGTTCGAAAACCGGTTCATGGAATGATAAATAATTATGGAAAAAGTGACTGATTGCAGTTTTATGTATTTACATTCAATTAACAGTCTCGAGTTCTAAACTATCCGTAATGGATAAGCTTAATATGCATCGTGACTGAAAGAATGTCGTAGAAGTTAGAAACTTGGGAAAGTAGACTACTTTTGCAGACCACCTGCTTAAAGAAAACTGTAATTACTAGGTGCAAACCGAACGAGGTGGCGCAGTGGTAAGCACACTGGACTTGCCTTCGGGAGGGCGACGGTTCAAACCCGCGTCCAGCCATCCGATATAGGTTTTCCGTGATTTCCCTAAATCGCTCCAGGCAAATTCCGGGATGGTGTCTTTGAAAGGGCACGGCCGATTTTCTTCCCGATCCTTCTCCTATGACCTTGCTGTTTGGTCCCCTCCCCCATATCAACAAATCAGCCAACCAACAAGGTGTAACATGAAGTGTTATGTCACATCCAGAAAGAGAGGAAGACTACTACCTTTAGATAATGTAAACTGATAAACATACGTCAATTTTTCCAAGGTTAGTACTGTATAATCAGATAAAGATCCATTATTCACCACTTCAGACTGCAGGTACTCTTCATAATCCCATACAAACCGTGTTGTAAATTGCCGCCCCACTCTCACGTCCCATTTTTTCTTTTATTCCAGTTATTAAAGTTTCAATTGCCCTTTTACCAAAAAAAATATTAATTTGTGCAACCATAGCTGCTTCACTGACCTGTTTAATCGCTCACTATATCGTACCTGTTACTACTACTGGACCTGTCAAAGACAAGATCATTTTGTTCAGCCGTTTTCCTGGAACATGTCACAAGACTAATTGTTCAATTTATTTTAAAACAGTTCTTGTATTTAAATATGTAGTTCATTATCTAATGTGTCACATACTTCATTTAAAACGAATACCTTTACGTCGCATTTTCACTAAAATAATTAGCAATTGTCATCTTTGGGAACTAATTGAGATACTCTGTAGATGTACTAGTTTCAAATCTTTGATCCTACAAAAAATTCACAGCGACACATACTTATCTTTGATTTTGATGGTGGCATAACAGCTGAAACTCAGTTTGTATCATAAAGTAATAGACATTGTACAATATTACACCAGTATTATGTATGTTTTCATCCATAATGTATAAAATATTTAACCAAGAACCGACGGAATAGTCAATCAATGCAATCATTCACGAATTCGTCAGAAGTGATTTCATGACAACTCCAAGAACAGAGTTTCTGTCTGTATCCCAGGACAAAGCTCTGGTGCTACTTTAAGAAATGCAACAACCAACCACTATTTATGTGTACTTATTTATGGAAAGATGCATTTTGGACTGTAACCCATATTAGATAGCCGTAATGCATCCATATCCCGGTATTCGTGAATCGCTATTGGTCTTGTTTGAGGTACAATAAAGTAAAGTCGTGGTCGTGATGGGGGAGATCTACATTTACACCCATCTGTAGGATCAATTCGATAGAGTTTTAAATGGACAAAAAGACGTGCGCCATGGGAAATTTATGGACTATTTTGCGCCCGTTCTGCGACGATGCGTTACAGGGCCACGAGTCAAAAAATGGCTCTGAGCACTATGGAACTCAACATCTTGGGTCGTAAGTCCCCTAGAACTTAGAACTACTTAAACCTAACTAACCTAAGGACATCACACACACCCATGCCCGAGACAGGATTCGAACCTGCGACCATAGCAGTCCCGCGGTTCCGGACTGCAGCGCCAGAACCGCACGGCCACCGCGGCCGGCGGCCACGAGTCGCTCAGTCGTCGTTGTCGTGATAGACATACCGTAGGTGGCCACAATAGGGGCACCATACAGCATGTAATAACATGTTGTGGTACATGTTTATTTGATTATATACAAACACCAAAAAAAGTTTTGCATCACCCCGGTTCCCAGAACTCCTGAAGATAGACGTTGACTGTGGATATTGTATTACAGACACAGTCCCTTTGACTGTTCAGAGATGGCATTAATCCCGCCCAAAGATGTAAACAACCATGCATGAGCAGCGCCTATTAGCGAAAGGGGTCCGACAGCCGATTAGTTCCAGTCATTCCACCAGGAAGGAGGTACACGGCTCGTGTTGTCCGTAGTTCAACCATGCCCAGACAGTCAATACCGCGGTTCCACCACGTCCGCATTGTTACTTTGTGCCAGGAACGGCTCTCAACAAGGGAAGTGTCCAGGCGTCTCGGAGTGAATCAAAGCGATGTCGTTCAGACATGGAGGAGATACAGAGAGACAGGAATTGTCGATGACACGCCTCGCTCAGGTCGCCAAAGGCTACCACTGCAGTGGATGATCGCTACCTACGGGTCATGGCCTGGAAGAACCCGACACCAACGCCACTATGTTGAATAATGCTTTCCGTGCAGCCACAGGACGTCGTGTTACGACTCAAACTGTGCGCAGTAAACTGCATGATGCGCAACTTCACTCCCGACGTCCAAGGCGAAGCCCATCTTTGCAGCCACCACACCATGCAGCGCAGTACAGATGGGTCCAACAACATACCGAATGGACTTCAGGTAACCCGGGCAGGCTGAACGCCTTAGACACACTGTCCAGCGAGTGCAGCATGGTGGAAGTTCCCTGCTGTTTTGGGGTGGCATTATGTGGGGCCGACGTACGCCGCTGGTAGTCACGGAAGGCGCTGTAACGGCTGTACGATACGTGAATGACATCTTCCGACCGTTAGTGCAACCATATCGGAAGCATATTGGCGAGGCATTTGTCTTCATGGACGACAATTCGCGCCCCCATCGTGCACATCTTGTGAATGACTTCTTTCAGGAAAATGACATCGCTCGACTAGAGTAGCCGTCCGTTGTGGCCAAGCGGTTCTAGGCGCATCAGTCTGGGACCGCGCGACTGCTACGGTCGCAGGTTCGAATCCTGCCTCGGGGATGGATGTGTGTGCTATCCTTACGTTAGTTAACCTTAATTAGTTCTAAGTTCTAGGGGACTGATGACCTCAGAGCCATTTGAACCATTTTTTTCGACTACAGTGATCAGCATGTTCTCCAGACATGAACCCAATCGAACATATCTGGGGTAGACTGAAAAGCGCTCTTTATGGTCGATGTGACGTACCAACCACTCTGAGGGATGCTTATGTTGATCTCTATTCCATTTTTCTGTACAGGTTCCGGAACTCTTGGTACGGAGGTGATGCAAAACTTTTTTTCATGTGTGTAACTGTAAGAACATAATTTATTGCTTTTTAGATACTCGACTGGTAAATGATATACGTTGGCTTTTATTTTAAGTTAACCTGTCTTACGATTTTTAAAGTCCCCTGAAGAAATAACACGCGTATGTTGAGTACATCAATTTTGTGTTTCTGTGTATGCTTAAAAATACCTGTGCAACAGCTATTTTTGTAGTCACATGCCCAAATTCTGCATCTACATTTGCATCTATATTGGGCAAGCCACCCTGCGGTGTGTAGTGGAGGGTACTTCACGTACCACAGTCACTTCCCGCCTTTCCTGTTCCAGTCATGCATGGTTCGCGGCAAGTACGATTGGCCGTGGGCCTCCATTGGGACTCACATCTCTCCCTAATTTTGTTTCATGGTTCTTTCGTGACATCTAGAAAGAAGTATTATATTTTTTGCTTTTCTGGTAACATACACTCTCGCAAGTTTAACAGCAACACACGTCGTGATCCAAAACACCACTCTTACAGCATCTGCCACTGGAGTTGGCTGACCATCTCCCTGACGTTTTCGCCCTTACTAAATGAAACTGTTACGAAACGCACTGCTCTTCTTTGGATCGTCTCTATTTCCTCTATTAACCCTATCTGGTACAGATCCAATACTGACAAGCAATATTCAAGTAACATCTTGGGTTGTCGGGTGTTCTGCCGGATATCAGCGTCGTACTTGCACGATATTTCGGTCACGTAGCTCGTGGCCTTCATCAGGTGCGACCTGAGACTACTCCTCGAGTGGATCTGGTCCAGTATTTATGCCTATGGCCTTCCCCCTCCACCAACGGCTGCAGGCGCTTCCTCTGTGGTCCGCGCCCAGTCCCTGCGACCTGCTGGAGCGTTGCTGCTCCGTTTTCCGTCCGCTGCGGTTCCAGGTGTTCCCTCTGCGGTCCGCGCCCACCAAACCCGCTCCTGGGGGTTTCATCTACGGTCTGGGGTACCAAGCGTTCCCCCTGCGGTCCGCGCCCGCTCACCACGGCCTGTTGGAGCGTTGCCGCTCCGTTTTTCGTCCGCTGCGGCTCTGGATGTTCCCTCTGCGGTCCGCGTCCACCAGTCCCACTTCTGGGTGTACCATCTTCGGTCTGGTGCGCCTGGCCGTCCGTCAGGGGTTCGTTTTCCATGTTTCTGGTTCTTCTGTTTGTGTAGTCGCAGGGAATGGGCGCGGACCACAGAGGAAGCGCCTGCAGCCGTTGACCACGACCGTGACAAGACGCTCCTTCTCTCAGATAGTCAGTAGCTAAACACTCAACCTCCCCCCCACCCCACTCCACCCAACTGACTATGGCAGGACACACCAGACGAGCACTTACCAACCTCCTGTTTGTCAATGCAGGAGGCATGAGACCGAAAAAACCGTTACTAAACGACTTAATAACGAAGGAAGACATAGACATTTTTGGAATCGCAGAGACGTGGACAAGACCAACACACAATATGAAAGTTAACAAAGACTACGACCACTTTGCCAAACACAGACCAGACGGACGTGGAGGGGTAGCGATATATTTCAAGAAGACGATCCCGGCACAAGAAACTCCCCTACCACTTCAGTTTCAAGACATAGAAGCCGTAATGATTACAGTACCAAGACCCAGACCTACAACGACTGTTAATAGCCTGCCTATATGTCACCCCTGAAACTGAAATTCCCAGGGCGTTCCTAAGATACTTGACCACGTTTCCAGAGTACATACTAATGGGAGACCTAAATGCCAGGCACGATCAACTGGGAGACACTGCCACCAATAGAAATGGTGAGGACCTATTAGACTTCCTCACCACAGAGTACATGTCTAGACTACCCATGAATACCTACACATTCGTGGGGCACGCAGGAAACTCCCTACCCGACCACATATTACTCAGTCCCACCCTATACGACACAATGACAGAAGCCACAATAGGCGACAGCATAACGAGCCAACACCTACCTATCGTCTTCGGCACCTCGGCCATAAATCCCCCAACACCACCACAAATCTCACGCACCATCCGACTCTACAACAAAGCAGACTGGGACAAATATCAAAAGACTATAGACAAGGAACTACGAGCGCCCCTGACAATAACAGACGACAGAGACATGAACTCTATCAACGACAGAATAATAAACACGCTGAAAACTGCCATCGACTCAACCATACCGACCAAAACAGTGCAGAACTGGAAACCTCAACTACCACCGGACATACTCCTTCTAATCAGGGAAAAAAGACGACTTCACACAGAAATCGTTAGGACAAAGAACCGTGACCTTAACCCAATTTGGAATAGACTAAACCTACGAATAAAACGACTTATCTCTGAACATAGACAGAAACAATGGGATGAAACCTGCAGCAAACTCGACTACCGACAAGGACGAAAATTCTGGTCTAAATTCAAGACACTCACCGGACAATCCACAGACAGAAACCACAGACTGACATTAGACAACACCACCACCACCAACCCCAAGGAAATTGCAGAGGCTTTCAGAGAGGTACTAACTGAAGCACACAGCTTTCCCCACGACCAACTCTTCGACGAAGACTTCCGTCAGACAGTTAACGACGAACTCCCCACTCTACTCAACATGCCCACCGCACCTACAGAACTCGACCACCAGCTAACGAAAGAAATCACTGAAATTGAAGTTGAACACGCCATCATGTCAGGTAAAAATACGGCACCCGGGGAAAACGGAATACGACGTATACACCTTCGAAGATGCCCTCTTCAGACCATCTCCCCCCTTCTCACACTACTCTTTAACTACTGCCTGACGAACACCACCATCCCCACAGCGTGGAAAAAGACGAAGACGATTATGATACCGAAACCCGGTAAACCTAAAGCCGACCCAAAATCATACCGCCCAATTTCTCTCATAGACGTACTAAGAAAGACTTTCGAAAGAATACTGACAGACAGGCTAACCAAATACGCAGACGAATTACAACTAATCCCACACATACAGTCCGGCTTCCGCAAAAACCATTCGACCAACGACCCACTACTTAAACTAACGACCGACATTACAAAGCACATTAACGTAGGACACTGCACGCTCGCTGTCTTCTTAGACATCGAGCGGGCTTTCGACAAAATGTGGCACGACGGACTAATATACAAACTATTAAAGACAGGAATCTCCCCAAAGACGGTAAACATGATAGACGCCCTACTGAAAGACAGACTATGCCAAGTACACGTCAATGACGAAACCTCCGAACCATTCAGCCCCCAAGCGGGGGTAGCCCAAGGCGGAATCATCTCTCCATTACTATACGCCTTCTACACCACAGACATACCGACTACCACAAGGACCAACGAACAAGTACAACTTTATGCTGACGACACGGCATACTGGACTTCCGGACCGAACATGACTACCATAAACCAACAAACATTGACCTACCTAACACGACTGCAAGACTGGATGTGCAAATGGCGTATCAAACCAAATCCTGACAAGACGCAACTCATACTATTTAAACACAGAAATATACACAGTAAGACGAACCAAAACCCTGACGACATCACACTCACGCTGTGGGGAACCAGACTGACCATATCCGACAAAGCCAAATATCTGGGGGTGACCCTGGATAAATATCTGAACCTAAAAGAACACGTTAAGGAAACCCTCAACAAAGCCCGAAAAAGACAAAATCTCATTAGACTGGTACAAGGCAAATGCAACGGCTGCTGTGACAGAACAGCAATTAACACATACAAAACATTCGTTAGACCCCTCTTCGAATACGCAGCCGCGCCGCTAGCAGGAATGAATCGGACACAGACAGAACGACTATACCAGACTGAAAGACGTATACTACGTAGCATATTAAGAGTCCCGCCCACCACCCCCCGAACTGAGGTCTACGAGGAAGCTAAGGTCACACCACTGCAAACCAGACTCGCACTACTTAGAGCGCGGTATGGGAGACGCACTCTAACCAGACGGCACGACATGACACACATATTCACAGCCATACCACGCCACAGAAATAAGCCTAAATACAAATACACCTACCCACCACGCACCATCACATACAACACATTACTAACACACCCACAAACCATTGAGAACCACGAACAAGCAGGCCAAATTAGCATACTAGCGAACGACGAACCCACCCCTCCCCACTTACTGGCATTGGACCCCGACCCAATATAAATATAAGTACCGTAGGAGACACAGGATCCTCACACCCCTACTCTGATTAAAGCCACTCTTTCTCTTCTCACATCATTTATAAATTTACAAATTTAATATATTAATGCTCAGACCTTTCCCTGCTTGTCACAACAAGCTAAAGCAACACAAAACTATCCATATAGAGGCCTGTTTTCATTTCACCATATTATATTGAGTTAATATCTATTTAATTTTCTATCCCTTTATGTATCATTTATGTTAAACAACTCCAAACTCACAATTTTATTTTCATCTATTAATTTATGTTATTTTTTATGTGAACCAGCACCAAACAATCCTAGGGTATTATATTTTATGTTATCTCACGAATTTGTTCGGCATTTTGCCCTCTTACTGAAACAAAAAATCTGTCATAGACTTAAGTTTAGCTGTAAGATTAGTTGTAAGATGATCTAATAAAGGTTCAAAGAAAAAATTTAAAAACTGTGAAACTAAGGCCCCATAGAGCAGTCGCTCTCAGAAGGCCCGCCTGTTCCCCTCAGGAACAGGAATGAAAATGATAAAAAAAATAAAAATAAAAATAAAAAAAAAATAAAAAAAATAAAAAAAAAAAACTCGAGGAGTAGTCTCAGGTCGCACCTGATGAAGGCCACGAGCTACGTGACCGAAATATCGTGCAAGTACGACGCTGATATCCGGCAGAACACCCGACAACGCAAGATGTCATTAGATCGCCGGGAAAGCCTGAAGAGTTACAATATTCAAGTACACTACTGGGCATTAAAATTGCTACACCATGAAGATGAGGTGCTACAGGCGCCAAATTTAACCGACAGGAAGAAGATGCTGTGATATGCAAATGATTAGCTTTTCAGAGCATTCACACAGGGTTGGCGCCGGTGGCAACACCTACAACGTGCTGACATGGGGAAAGTTTCCAACCGATTTCTCATACACAAACAGCAGTTGACCTGCGTTGCCTGGTGAAACGTTGTTGTGATGCCTCGTGGAAGGAGCAGAAATGCGTATCATCACGTTTCAGACTTTTATAAAGGTCGGATTGTAGCCTATCGCGATTGCGGTTTATTGTATCGCGACATTGCTGCTCGCGTTGGTCGAGATCCAATGACTGTTAGCAGAATATGGAATCCGTGGGTTCAGGATGGCAGTACGGAACGCCGTGCAGGATCCCAACGGCCTCGTATCATTAGCATTGCTGTAACGGATAGTCCAGCCACGTCTCGATCCCTGAGTCAACAGATGGGAACGTTTGCAAGACAACAACCATCTGCACGGACGCTTGGTTATTTTACGAAAGTAACTGCTTTCAGTGATTTCTACACAATCGTGTAATAATATATTACTGGACCTTTCTGTCTTATGTACACGTAATACGTTACATTTATTTATATTCAGGCTTAATTGCCAATGCCTGCAGTAAGCTTAGATCCTCTTCAGGTTTTCCTGCATGTCGCTATAATTATCTACCGCAGCGTCTTCTCTGTTTAGCTTAGTTTAGTTAGTTACGTATTCCACTGACCAATAGCACGGAAAACCGTTATGATGTGGAACGTGTCAAATGCTCAAGAAATGCGCACAGGAAACAATTTTTTTTTTACATTATAGTGTTATACCTAAATATTTCTATTATCTACCCCATTCCCTTAAATGGCGCAAGATGCATATATTATATCTCCAGATTTATTTATTCATAGTCAAGAATTCATCTATGGTACAGAAGAAGTTGTCAAGGAGGTATGATTCCAATTTGTTTTTGAAACTATTACTGCTGTCTGTCAGACATTTTATTTCATCTGGTAATTTATCAAAAAGTTTTATAGCAGCATATTTTACCCCTTTCTGTGCTGAATATACATTAAGTAAAGGATAGTGTAGGTCTTTCTTTTTTCTGGTATTGTAATCATGAATGTCACTGTTAATTTTAAACTGGTCTATGTTGTTGAGAAAAAATTTCATTACTGAGTATATGTACTGTGAAGCAGTTGTAAGAATTCCTAACCTTTCAAACAGATGCCTACATGATGTGCGACTATGAACCCCACACATTATTCTAACTACTCTCTTTTGAGCAGTGAATACCTTTTGCCTAAGTGTTGAGTTGTCCCAGAATATTATTCCGTATGACGTGAGAGAGTGGAAGTATGCAAAGTATGTTAGCTTACTAATTTCTACATCCTCAAAATTGGAAGTTATTCTGATTGCAAAAGTTGCTGATCCTAGTCGCTTTAGGAGATCCAAAATATGAATTTTCTAATTAAGATTCCCATTTATATGTACACCCAAAAACTTAGTATGCTCTTCCCTGATTTCAGAAAATTGGACGTACTGTGTTTTTTCAAAGTTCAGAGCAAGCCCATTTGCAGAAAACTAATTAATAATTTTTTTCAAAAACCTTATTTGTATCATTTTCTATCAGACTTTCTTTTACTGGATTAATAATTATGCAAACAGTGTCAGTTCAGTATCTTGTTCCACATAAGAAGGGAGGTCATTCACATATATCAAGAACAGGAGGGGACCCATGATCGAACCTTGTGGAACACCTGATTTAATTTCATCCTAGTTAGATGAAATGGCAAACTCCTTTGAATCACTTGAAGCATATAAAGAGACTTTTTGCTTCCTGTTGTGTAGATATGACTTAAACCACTCATATGCTGTTCCATTTATACCACAGAATTGTAATTTCTCTAACATAATGTCATGGTTCACACAATCAAATGCTTTGGATTAATTACAGAATATTCCTACTGGTGACATTTTACTATTTAAAGACTCTATTACGTGGACAGTAAAATTGCGTATTGCTGTCTCAGTGGAACAGCATTTCTGAAATCCGAACTGTGATTTACTAAGTATCCGATTACTGTTGAGTTGGCTAACCATGTATGAAACAGCGTCATCCGCTCCAGCCGCATTAAAATTCAGATTTTGTCTGCTGCGTCGTTCATTCTGGATGTGCCAAGAGGAATGGTCAGTATTCAGGCATATGACAGAAACGATCATGAAGCAAAAAAATCTATTAAATATGGTCTCCAACATGTATACATAAAGACATGTGAGTAGTAGATCACCAGAAGAGGTGTTTCCCAGTAGCGATGGTGAACAAGTGCTCACAGCTCTTAAGGTATGCATTTTGGAGTAATGTGTACTGGACTTCTAGCTTCGAATGATCTTTCCTGTCATATCACAGAAAACTGATCATTCCTCCTGGGACACCCTGTATATATCGTGGAGGATAGTGACCTATAACACTCCCTTCGGGGACGCCTGAGGCTAATTTTACGTCTGAAAAATAATGACATGCTGTGTTCTGGTTCTTCGACCCTTCAGTCCAGTTACGCAGTTGGTGTGGTGTTTGGCGCGCGTATTCTCAAAGTTGTGCGGCCATAACTTTTATGTTGATTGCAATGAGACGTGAAATGTAGTTTTAAAAACAGGCGTGCTAGTATTTTCAATTCTGTGACGATTACCGCACCTGCTGTCGGGGCCACAGTAACGATGGACGCTATTTAAATATAAACTGCCGGCCGGAGTGGCCGAGCGGTTCTAGGCGCTATAGTCTGGAACCGCGCGACCGCTAAGGTCGCAGGTTCGAATCCTGCCTCGGGCATGCATGTGTGTGATGTCCTTAGGTTAGTGAGGTTTAAGTAGCTCTAAGTTCTAGGAGACTGATGACCTCAGAAGTTAAGTCCCATAGTGCTCAGAGCCAACCAAATATAAACTGGTGCAGAAACTTTTATGGCATAATGCGCCATCGATGAATTATGTGCATAGTAAGTTATATTTTTCCTAGCTTATCTTAATATCTGACCTGTTTTTATATTTAATTCTTAATCGATTATTAACTGGTGTATCGCGCTTCCATTTTGTGGATGCTTGATAATGGCCTAGGACAGAAATTGTACCATCGTACAACCAATGACGGAAAAATGTTAGCGCAGATGGCACTAGCTTCGTCACTACAACGTTTTTGCCGACTGCATTACTTACACGCTACAGCTGCCCCGCACAAACTAACGATTCCTCTAGCTGCTACGTATACTTTGTTTTAATTTAATGTTATTATGTAACTTATATCTTCTCGTCTTTCCATTCATAAGAATAATTTAACACTTTTAGACTCGCTGCATCATTGAAGTTAAAAGTGATTAAGTTACGTTTGTAAAGGCTTAAAAAAAGAAAAAAAAGATTAAGTTACGTATGTAAAGGCTTAAAAAAAGGAAAAAGAACTACAACTTACAAAATAAAAGACAGTTTCAGAGTTCAAAATACAGCCGATGGAAGCGTTGCATTGATGAAGATGTAATTATTTACGCCAACTGAAGAAGGGAGAAAGCTAAGTAAACAGTGGCTGGTTGCTGTATTTCTTCAGGCAATTAAATCCACGACCGTGAAGCTCAAATTAAAGCCATGCTGCACCTTAGACGACGAATTTTCCGTTTTACCAATTTATATTTTCCTTCATCTGTTTTTTAGCGTTAAACTTCAAGTCCTCGCCTGTTCCACATCGCTTCCTTGCCCTAAAAAAACCTACTTGAATGAACTGAGTCACTAACTAGCAGGGACATAACATATTCATCCTCACCACTTTCAGTAGACAAATTGATTCATTGCTCTCCAGTAAGTTGTAGTGGGTCATATTAACGACCAATATTGGTTCTGATCGCAGGAACGAAAATTGTATTGACTTACAAGAAATATATAGAGCGCGATTATAATCACCCGCTATTTGATAGCCACTGCTAGATGTCAGTGGCAAAGTCTGATTTCACCATTCTCGTTAAATCTAGGATATTAAAATACGCATAAATAGAAAGAAACAACGTATTATGAACCGTGAAAAGTTATTTTACAGGACATACATATATGATTTGATGCTACTTAATTATTGTAGGATGACAAATATGACACAGAAAACGTAGTGCAAAATATGAATTCTCAGTGTCCGAAGACAAGATTCACTGTGGACTTTGACGATGATAATTGCATAAATTACGATGGTCTTTCAGTAAGTACTGCCGCACATTTTTTCTCAGAACATATTTATTGTAAGAGACAGAACTTGGTGACAATATACATTAACATGTCTTGTCCATGTCCTATTTTTCTACGTAGTCTCCATTACGTTCTATGGCCGTACGCCAACGTTGTGATAGAGTATGTATTCCCTGCTGGTAAAAGCACTTGTCCTGTAGGTGTAGCCATGTTTTCACTGCACGACTGACACTCTCCTCATCTTCAAGGTGTGTTCTCTGTAGAGAATCTTTAAGCAGCCTAGAGAGATGGAAGTCCGCAGGTGCCAGGTCTGGACTGTAGGGTGGAGGAGGCAATGATGTCCAACCCAATTTGGTAATCTGTTCCCGGGTTCTCAGACTTGTATGTGGGCTGGATTCTTGTCCGATCGAACACGTCGGAAACAGTTCTTGAGTTTATTCAGTCTTCACGTATGCCTCTGAACTGATGGTTGACCCTATTGGCATCACATACGCGAGAATGACGCCATCACAATCCCAGAAGACTGCCCCCGTGACTTTTCCGGCAGAGGGGGTCGTCTTGAATTTCTTCTTTTGTGGTGAATGAGGTTGATGCCAATCCATGCACTGCCTTTTTGTTTCTGGCGCAAAGCGGTGCGCCCAGATTTCGTCCCCCGTAACTATCCGTGACAGAAAGGCCTCTCCGTCGGTCTCAAAACGCTCCAACAATTCAGATGAAATGGGAGTTCTTTGAATCTTGTGGTCCGCTGTGAGTATTCGTGGATTCCATTGTGAAAACCTCTTTGAATATCCGAGAGTCTCGATAGTTGCAGACGCACTTCGCATGCCGACCGACAACTGTAGAACCAGTTGTCGAGTTTTGATGCACCGGTTGGCACGAATAAGGGCGTCCGCACGATTTAGCATGTCTGGAGGAGAGGCTATGGCAGGACGTCCCGAGCGTGGCTGACCGTGGAGCTCTGTTTCTGCATTTCCTGAGGCTGTAACTTTCTTTACCCGTCACCCAACTGTACTCCTATCAACTGCAGCATCTCCATACACTGCACACAAACGTTTACGAGTGTTCCCCACGGTTTCTTTTTCTGCACACAATAACTCAATAACAGCACGCTGCTTGCATCGTGAGTCGTATGCAGATGCTGTACAGACGCTGTACTACGGCTCTGCCAGAAGGTCCGAAACTTCACCGGCACACACAACAAACATCAAATGTGAAGCACCAGCAAGGATGTTTGTCTATGTATATCAATGACTTTTTTTTAAAAAAATGTGGGTCCTTACTAATTGAACGACCCTTGTACATGGATTTAACACTAGAAACACAGAGTACATGAATTTAACAAGTGCCACCCTGGACTATAGAAGTGTGCGAATTTTAATGCAGTGGTGTGTATTTTATTAGGATTGCCACTAAGTCCGCATGAAGCTGAAAATAAATGAGCGTTCTTAAGCAAGTGGCCGTGGCGAATAGACGCAGAGGCAGCGACGTGATAAAAATTTATAATAAGATAAAGAAGAAATCACCAAAACAAATAAGTGGAAATGACGTCGCAGTTAAGAATAAATACGTACAACGTGATTTATAGCGGAAAGACTTCCGACAAAATTGAAAAAAAAAAAATCGTAAAGCAAATGTAAGAGTAGGTTATCGTACAAATAACATGTAACAGTAGGAATAAGTTTCGGGATTCAGGTGTGTACAGCATAAAATGCAGTGACTGCTGTAAACAGTACACAGGGAAACTGGGTAGGAACTTCGGAACTAAATTCAGGGACATCACATACGCTTAAAACAGAACAGTGTTTGAGGCACTTATGGCAACTTTAAAGTACAGTCACTAACACTGATCAAAATTCGGACGTACCACGTAGAGTTCAAAAGTGACGAATCGTTAACATCTTAGAGATTTATGATGACTTCTTAGGTGATGATTGTGGTGTATGGATATCGGAAGTAGTAGGGGAGAGAAAATGTGCGGTGGGACAGCTGGAACGTGTGGGCTGTGCCTGATACCGATGGTGGGAGCCTACTGCGCGACCTTCTCCCCACGGCAGAGTTTACTAGACGACTGACCGGACTCGGGACACAACGCCTAAGCAGCGAGCACATGAGAATATACGCCGCGACCAAGATAGACCTGTAGCAACCGTGTTATAAAACTGCAAATTTTTTGACGTTTTTGTAATATATATCCTCTCCTCCCTCACACTTACCACCACCACCTAGAGAGAGGTGGTGTTGCCTACCCTCCCCCCCCCCCTATCCTTCAATCCTCCCAAGTCCTAACCCTTATTTTGGATTCATTGTTCTATGGTGCGTACAATATATATATATATATATATATATATATATATATATATATGTATATTTGTATAACTGGGCTTGGATGGATTAGTAAATGGTATGTGTAGGGTGTAAACAAAAAGATCGTCGTGTACAGTGGGCGAGCTCACCGGCTGTTGTTGTATATTGAGCGCCTTGTAGCACATGATCACTGTCTATGAGGATTACATAAGTTTATTACCATTATGTTTATCCATACATGTAATTTATATTGTCGACATGTGTCGACATGTGTGTGAATATGAATCAGGTGTAAAGATTTATCTAGTATACAATATACTTTTAAAACTGTGCGAAATTTTAATGGTGCTAATTTCAAAATATTTCAGTATATCACCAGTTAATACGACGTCGCCATCTGACGTCTACTCGGCAAGTCACAAAGGCTCTGCGGTGCCTCAGTTTAGTCCACGTGAGGTCGTCGACATGGGGTGTAGTTTTAACTCTGTTGGAGCTATGGATGCTGCACTTTTACCCATCTGGGAGAATTCGGTTTTATAAACGACAAACTATATGGATTTATAATGTACTTACACTTTGTTCCCAAAATGTCGACGACACATACACTATGTGATCAAAAGTATCCGCACACTCCCCAAAATATACGTTTTTCATATTGGGGGCATTGTGCTGCCACCTACTGCCAAGTACTCCATATGAGCGACCCCAGTAGCCAGTAGACATCGTGAGCGAGCAGAATCGGGCGCTCCGCAGAACTCACGTTCGAACGAGGTCAGGTTATTGGGTGTCACTTGTGTCATACGTCTGTACGCGAGATTTCCACACTTCTAAATATCCCTAGGAACACTGTTTCCTATGTGATAGTGATGTGGAAACGTGAAGTGACACGTACAGCATAAAAGCGTACAGGCTGACCTCGTTTGTTGACTGACAGAGACCGCCAACAGTCGAAGAGGGCCGTAATGTGTAATAGGCAGACATCTATGCACACCATCACAGGAATTCCACATTGCATCAGGATACACAGCAAGTACTATGACAGTCATGCGGGAGGTGAGAAAACGTGGATTTCATGGTCGAGCATTTGCTCTGGAGCCACATATCACGCCGGTAAATGCCAAACGAAGCCTTGCTTGGTGTAAGGAGCGTAAACATTGGACGACTCAACAGTGGGAAAACGTTGTGTGGAGTGACGAATCATGGTAGATAATGTGGCGGTCCGATGGCAGAGTGGGGTATGACGAATGCCTGATGAACGTCATCTGACAGCGTGTGTAGTGCCAACAGTAAAATTCGGAGGCGGTGGTGTTATGGTGTGGTCGTGTTTTCCATGGAGGGGGCTTGCACCCCTTGTTGTTTTACGTGGCACTATCAAAGCACAGGTCTACATTGATGCTTTAGGCACCTTCTTGCTTCCCACTGTTGAAGAGCAATTCGGTGATGGCGATTGCATCTTTCAACACAATCCAGCACCTGTTCATAATGCAAGGCCTGTGGTGGAATGGTTACACGAGAATAACATCCCTGTAATGGATTGGCCTGCATAGAGTCCTGACCTGAATCCTATAGAACACCTTTGGGATGTTTTTGAACGCCGACTTCGTGCCATGCCTCACCGACCGACATCGATACATCTCCCCAGTGCAGCACTCTGTGAAGAATGGACTGCCATTCCTCAAAAAACCTTCCAGCACTTGATTGAACGTTTGTCTGCGAGAGTGGAAGCTGTCATCAAGGCTGAGGGTGGGCCAACACAATTCCAGCATTGCCGGTGGAGGGCGCCACGAACGTATAAATCATTTTTAGCCAGGTGTCCGGATACTTTTGATCACATAGTGTATACATACATGCAAAGATATGCAAAGACTCTTTTAAAATTTGGGTCATCCCGGAAAAAAATGGGTGTATTTTGTGCCTTTACCTATTTTACTTTCATGCAGTGAAATGCCAGCCTGAAGGTTACAGCAGTATTCTTTCGAAACAAGTAATTGGAATAAAGGTTTTAAAATCAAGCATCTTGGATTTCTCAAAAAATAAACAGAGATCGCCCCAACAACATGTGTAAACTATAAACGTATTTGTAGCATTTTATACACTTGAGAAATCACAAGTTTTAATCACTATTTCAGAAAATAGTATTCTCAAGAAACAAAACTTATTATTAATTCACTATGGGTATAAATGTTTTATTCACATGTCACAAATGTACCAGACGCAACCAGTTGCCTTGTGGGCTATATTAATGACTTGGATTCTACCAAAGTAACATTTTATCCTGTGACGTAACATGCAAGGTTTACTGATAAGTTGGGCGGGTTGTTCTGGTAAGCGATAAGGTCAGCTATGTTCCGGAAGATGGACAGTAAAAAATCTGTTGTTCAACACGTGGCATTTCTAAAAGTGCGAAATCGAGAAAATCTAGTTCGTGGTGGAAAGAGACAGGATTGTAAGTTATCGCCACAGCCGGTTAAATAATAGAAGTAAAGAAAGTAAAAATAAATCAAAACGTGAATAAAAGTGCAAGGTGGGTACACACAAAAGATGATAATTTCATACTACTTACTCCTTCTTTCTGAAAGCAAGAAAGACATAGAAGAACTAGTGAATGAAACGGACAAGAGACTCATAACACGATATGAGTTAAGTATAAAAAAAACGTCTGAAGTAGTGCAGGAGCCTGAATATTGGGACAGCGATTTTCTAAGCATCGAAGTTGAGAAATAAATTAAAGAGTTCAGGCATGAGGCAAATTACGTGGGGTTGAAGTTGTGAGGAAGATATCATTGATCCAGGAGAGAACACTGATGCAGGAGAAAACAAACGTCTTCATTTCGTTGGGATGTTTCACTGATATCAAATATTGAGGAAGATGTTCGTGATAACAGGAAGGATTAAAGTCACGTCAACGACGATGTTATTAGAGACTGATCATAAGCTCGATCTTGGGAAGGATAGGGAAGGAAATGAGTTTTCATTGCGAAAGGAACCAACCTGGCATTCGCCTTCGGTGCTTTAGTGTTATCACGATGTTCCTGTAGCTCTAGTTCTGCGTCGATGCGTTGTTACAATGGGACAATGAACCACACGAAACAGTAACGTATAATTATAAATTGGAATATTTTCAAATCTAGTGCTACAGATACAGACTGACAATAAGATCAGAATATGCAAAACTTATCTCCAGAACAATGGAGATAGAAGATACGCCAACGTGACTAGATAGGAAAAGTTGAAGGAAGACATGAAACTAACGGAAATAAAAACTAAAACTTAAAAAACCTCGTACAGAAGCGCAAATTCACCTATTCCCTTAAACATCCAGTTCTAAATATAAGAAGTATTCTTCCTTAATTTGCTTAACTTAATTTTTCCAATTTTATCACCAAAGAACATAGGAGCAAAGGACCCATTTGCCATTGCAGAACCCTGCGTCACTGCTTAGACCTCCGCTAAGCCAGTGTCGAAGTAGCTCACGCGGCCATCGCTTCTGCAGGAGGCTGCGTGGGCGCCGCTGGTATTTCCTTCCTCGTGTCGCTGTCGCCGTCTGCACCTCTTAGCGTTGCTGCCAGCACATTTAGTATCTAGCCTATAAGCCTTGTCGGGTCTTCATTTATTATGCCTCCGTGACCATTCATTTTACAATACCATCATTTATCTGAAGCGAGGAAAGCCGTATTATCCATCAACAAAATGTGTAAATTTGGGACTCTATACATTAGTATACAGATTTTTTTGTGTTGGGTATCTTTTTAATGTTTTTTTTAAGTTAGAACCGCCTCAGCATATGTTCAGTAAAGTCTAAAAAACAAGTAAAAACGAAAACATAGAGGCACAACGTTTATCAGTGCAATGTCGTCAACCCAGAGCTCGGATACATTCAATACCTGACTGTCCTACTGACTCAGCAGTGCGTGCTCCGCGAGTAAGTACAGAAAGAGTATATCTTCTATCAGTTACCTTCCAATTAGATATATTTATTGCGTATGGCTGATGACATAAGAACGTCTCGATTAATGAGCAATAGATTTGGGCCATTTGTTATTGTCGGAGTGATAAAAACCAATATTTTTGTTAATGACGCGCACACACACACACACACACACACACACACAGAGAGAGAGAGAGAGAGAGAGAGAGAGATGTATACTGAAGTGACAAGAGTCTGGCGATACCTCCTAATGTTGTGTCGAACCTCCTTTAGCTCGGCACAGTGCAGCAACTTGACGTGGCGTGGACTCAATCGGTCGTTGGAAGTCCACTGCAGGAATACTGAGTCACGCAGCCCCTATAGCGAAAGTGTAGCCGGTGCACGAATTTTGTGAACGAACTGACCTCACGATTATATCCCATAAATGTTCGATGGGATACATATCGGGCGACCTAGGTGGCCAAATAAAAAAAAAATGTTCCAAATGGCTCTGAGCACTATGGGACTTAACTTCTCGGGTCATCAGTCCCCTACAACTTAGAACTACTTAAACCTAACTAACCTAAGGACATCACACACATCCTTGTCCGAGGCAGGATTCGAACTTGCGACCGTAGCGGTCGCGCGATTGCGGACTGTAGCGCCTAGAACCGCTCGGCCACTCCGGCCGGTCCAGCACGTTCTTGAAAGCAATCGCGAACAATTGTGACCCGATGACATGGCGCATGGTCATTCAGAAAAATTCCGAACTTAACCATTTATAGTCCACGATCGGTTCAGTTGGACCAGACGACACAGTCCATTCTATGTGAATTCAGTCCACGCCATTATGGAGCCACCACGAGCCTGCACAGTGCCTTGTTGACAACATGGGTCCATGACATCGTGGGGTCTGCGTCAGGCTCGCACCGTACCACCAGCTCTTACCAACTGAAATCGGGACTCATCTGACTAGGCCACAGTTTTGTAGTCGTCTACGGGCCAACCGATATGGTCACGATCCAGGATGGGCGCTCGTCGGTCGTCTGCTGCCAATAGCCCATTAATGCCAAGTTTCGTCGCACTGTCGTAACGGATCCGTTCGTCGTACGTCCCACATATATTTCACGTAGTGTTGCTTGTCTGTTAGCACTGACAACTCTATGCAAGCGCCACTGCTCTCAGTCGTTAAGTGAAGACCATCGGTCACTGCACTGCCCGTGGTGAAGGGTAATGCCTGCAATGTGGCATTCTCGGCGCACCCTTGACACTGTGGATCGCGGAATATTGAAGTCCCTAACGATTCCCGAAATGGAATTGTCTAGCTCCAACTAACATTCTGCGTTCAAAGTCTTAATTTCCGTCGGCGTCCATAGTCACATCCGAAACTTTTTCAATTTAAGTACAAGTGATAGCTCCACCAGTGCCCTTTTATACCTTGTGTACGCAATACTAGCGCCATCTGTCCATGTGCATATGTGCGTATCGCTATTCCATGACTTGTCATCTCTCTCATATATATATAGCCAACGACAATGCTAGTGACAACCAAAGATCACATTCCTTCTACTCAACACCTCTGTGGCGTATAGTATCGACTATTGAATACTGCTGTTTGAAAAATATCCATTGTCTAAATATGAAGTATGTCGAATGAAAATATAGAGCTCACATAACACTCCTTGAATATCAAAAATAAACTAGAAACCGTACAAGGTACAGACCCATCCACATACATACACTATTGGCCATTAAAAATGCTACACCACGAAGACGACGTGCTACAGACGCGAAATTTAACCGACAGGAAGAAGGTGCTGTGATATGCAAATGATTAGCTTTTCAGAGCATTCACACAAGGTTGGCGCCGGTGGCGACACCTACAACGTGCTGACATGAGGAATGTTCCCAACAGATTTCTCATACACAAACAGCAGTTGACCGGCGTTGCCTGGTGAAACGTTGTTGTGATGCCTCGTGTAAGGAGCAGAAATGCGTACCTTCACGTTTCCGACTTTGATAAAGGTCGGATTATAGCCTATCGCGATTGCGGTTTATCGCATCGCGACATTGCTGCTCGCGTTGATGGAGATCCGATGACTGTTTGCAGAATATGGAATCAGTGGGTTCAGGAGGGTAATATGGAACGCCGTGCTGGATACGAACGGCCTCGTATCACTAGCAGTCGAGATGACAGGCATCTTATCCGCATGGCGGTAACGGATCGTGCAGCCACGACTAGATCCCTGAGTCAACAGATGTGGATGTCTGCAAAACAATAACCATCTGCACGAACAGTTCGACGACGTTTGCAGCAGCACGGACTATAAGCTCGGACACCATGGCTGCGGTTACCCTTGACGCTGCATCACAGACAGGAGCGCCTGCGATGGTGTACTCGACAACGAACCTGGGTGCACGAATGGCAAACGTCATTTTCTCGGATGAATGCTGGTTCTGTTTACAGCATCATGATGGTCGCATCCGTGTTTGGCGACATCGCGGTGAACGCAGATTGGAAGCGTATATTCGTCATCTTCATACTGGCGTATCACCATCGCGTGATGGATGCGGTGTCATTGGTTACACGTCTCGGTCACCTCTTGTTCGCTTTGACGGCACTTTGAACAGTGGACGTTACATTCCAGATGTGTTACGACCCATGGCTCTACCCTTCATTCGATCCCTGCGAAACCCTACATTTCAGCAGGATAATGCACGACCGCATGTTGCAGGTCCTGTACGGGCCTTTCTGGATACAGAAAATGGTCGACTGCTGCCCTGACCAGCACATTCTCCAGATCTCTCACCAACTGAAAACGTCTGGTCAATGGTGGCCGAGCAACTGGCTCGTCAGAATACGCCAGTCACTGTTCTTGATGAACTGTGGTATCGTGTTGAAGCTGCATGGGCAGCTGTACATGTACACGCCATCCAAGTTCTGTTTGACTCAATGGCCAGGCGTATCAAGGCCGTTATTACGGCCAGAGGTGGTTGTTCTGTGTACTGATTTCGGAGGATCTATACACCCAAACTGCGTGAGAATGTAATCACATGTGAGTTCTAGTATAATACATTTGTCAAATGAATACCCGTTTATCATCTGCATTTCTTCTTGGTGTAGCAATTATAATGGCCAGTAGTGTATTATTTTATCGACTGACCTCTCCTCACGGAACACAAGTAACTGTGTCAATGCTGCATTTACAGTGTGTGCTATTGTTCACATCCAGTGATGACTTTCCCTATTACTGTCGATCGCTTTTCTGTTTAGATAACACATGTCAGGTCAGTTTTCTTTTGATGATTTCTTAAAGCTAGGTTCTTCAGTCTTTACAAATTTATTTGGCTAAATTAGGCGGAAGTCTATTTGTCTCAGAAAGTCAGCAAATTTTGGCCTGTATTATCACTTTCAAAGATCAGTGCATGTAATGTTCAAATCACACGTACATCTGTAGACAGATGTATCAGCTGTCAGCAGACATAATGTGTGTGAAAGTCACTGAGTAAGGGAATACACTATTAACTGCCAAATCAGTTCTGGAACATCTGCGAAGAGTCTGATAAATTTATTTTAGAGGAACATATAATTTAGAGTTAATGTGACATTTCCTGAGTAAGTTAACCGTATATATTGAAACCATGAAAACGTCTTAGATGCCGAAATTAGCTGACGGCGTGACACGTACACACTTTTGTCCAATAATTACAACCAAATAAAAGAGAAAGGACTTCAATTTTCTGGGACAACCTTCTCATTTCGACATTTTTAACGATTCTGGAAATATCTGAAATTAACAGTTTAACTTTTTCATGGACTTCCATGCAATGAGAAACGTAACGGATAATGGTGTACTATTGAGGAAAAAGTATAAAAATCGAACGTTCGAGTCATGATTATCTGTTACATATTTCACTGTTGGCAGGACTCCATTGAAGGACGAAACCACTGGACGAAGAAACCTTTGTACCACACGTGACTATGCGTGCGCAAATTGCAATTCAAACCTAGACACTATGCTTTTCTGACCTGTGGACTTTCTTATAGTGCTGCACGAATTCATCAAATTCCAAACTGCTGTATCCAGTAATTACCACTTTATTCTGATGATGTTCCCTCCAGCTTGAAAATTAAGAAATGAGACCATAAACGATACGCTCGGTCTTTACCGTCGTTGTAACTGTACAAGTAATTACATTTGCTGCCTCCACGACACAGTAAAGTGTTGGTTATCGTTAAAGATGAAAGCCCGTGTACGCCACGGCTCTTCATTTCCATCCATAACAGTCCATCCCACGCGATGATGAGCTCTCCGACGAACCGACACGGCACGGCCGTCCAGCTGGGGGCCATTTTCGCCAGTCAGAACTTTTTCCCTCCCCAATACGACAGCAAGAAGCTAAAATGCGCACATAAAATTTTATTGCTCCTTAGGCCTTAGGCCTTCCTCATTATCTTAGAGTCGCTTGCCGGAGAGATAGCGAAATTCCTTCTTCGTGCTATCTCTCCGTCACAAGCAATTCCGTTACATAGGCAAGTCGTAAATTGTAGCCCTTCGCGGTCTTCTCTTTATGTCTTATCGAATACATGACGCATAGTTTTTCTCTGACGTCATGCAGCTGGATTCTGCTTCTCCAGTTCGACATGCGTGTAGAGTCGACTCAGACCAGCTGTTTAAGCGCGCGACCCTACATCTGGTGCACTGGAAGTTTTTCTACCGAATAAAGAGTAAGGAGGTCCACACTCCGCATAGGAACGACATCGGTAGGTGTGAATTTCAATTTCACTGTAATTCTGAATCGTCCCTGATAATTGCTACAAAACGAAGGACGCAGAGCGCAGATGAATATAGTACTTTGCAGATACTAAGTTCCTTACCTGAACATCATTAATGAAACATTTTATTTCTTTCGAAATTACCAACTCATATTTGTGTGTGTGAGAGTGAAAGGAACTTGAACTACTCTCATTAGCAACGAAAGTAAACCCCTGAGCCTTTAACCTACGCAATAAGTTGAAAGCCTTCTACTTACGTTTGAAATATAGACTTTAATAATAAAATGGGAAGGTATTGTTAATCAGAACACAGGGAGAAGTTGTGATCTAAATGACAGTAGATTTATTCACCCTTAACATCACAGGACAACAAAATTACTAAAGAAACGTGACACAAACATTTTTATTTGACAAACTCTTTCACTATCATGCGGTCTATGGTGGACAAAGTGATCAGCTAGGGATCGACACACGACACTAACCGGAACACTAATCGCTTTATCTGATTTTATACACGTGAATCCGGGTTATGGCACAGAAACTACGCCACCATCACGCATCTATATTCTACCATTCCAAAAAAGAAAACTATGATTCGAAAGAACAGGGTGCTGAGAATGATTTACTGGAGCCCAACGCCGCAGCAGCGAATACCTTACCCTCCTGCTGGTCAGGGCGCCACACCATAATGCGTTTGGCGACTAAAAGTCATGGACGGCGGCAATCTGTTATTAATAGCGCGCGCCCGAAAAATGCAACAAGTATGCGCTCTGGCATTCTGTTAATTCGGAATGCAGGTACTTTCCTATGAGCCTCTGAAACCCCGGTGGATTCCAATGTGTAGGTGGACCCATTTGCTGGTCTGCCAAACCAATCTGACTCCGTGCCACGACTGTGCGTGACAGAATATGTCAAATGTTTAGACGGCTGAGTCAAGACAAATAAGTACAACCACGCATCACTCATTGTATGCGTTATGCTAGAAGCAGTACCTCTGACGGTTCAGAAGGTGATTGACATAGGCTCTAAGTGACACACTAGCAAAGGACACAATTCTCACTGTTTAGGTAGAGACCTGCAGTTCTTTAGTGGAAACCCCAGTACAAGAGTGATCTTCTCTTTCTGTCTGCTTTCCTCCTCAGCTCGGTGGCAGAAGATCATTTACATCTTAGACTTCCCCCACTTTAGCACAAGCCAAACATGAGCTATAGCATGGCATTCGAAGTTCGGAGAGCGCCAGTTGCTCAGCATACATCGATTTGACCAATCAGAGACTTTGAAGTTAATTGGGAGAAAAGGAAAAAGATTCAGCTTCGCGGCCTCTTTCCGCACAATTACGCCGTGTCTTGTGCTAACAACATGACCATGATGGAACCACACCCCTCCATAAAAAGCTTGTTATCTCCCCTGTTGCGTTCATTTCAAAGTTTCCAAAGAACGGCCATAAACTCTCTAAAACAGTCGTGCTTTCACAAATATGTTTTGTAACATAGTCTGGACGTCTGGGCGCCAGTGACCTATCCCAGAGAAATTCGCAGAACGCTCACAGTTCTTTTGTCAGCTTCCTGTCTAACAAGGGCCCAACCTCTGCTTTATTGCCGGTCTACAATGCGCTGGCCATTGCAGTGGCGACTTCTCGGAGTTAGTCAGTCTACCTGGACGCAGCTGCTTCCTGACCAGCACCAGCCAATGTGCCTGCACAATGAGACCGCGGAACTCGGCCATCCGGAAATGTTTCCACGCAGGTTCTGCAGAAAAAACGCGCTTCACTCAGGTCACCGTCGCCATGCTCTTTTACTGCAGTCGTTTAAATCGGCACCCTATTCCTCTGAACACAGGTAAAGCTTACCATTATTCCTTCCCTAGGGCACGCAAGCAAGAGCATTAACTTCTGCCCACCATTTCATCAAGATGTATGAAGTCAAATCGCAATAAAGATTATATTCTCTAAGTACATGAAGTGGCATAACTCCGAATTAGAAGTGGGAGTGCCCTGCTATCTCTCAAAGTATGAATCTTTATGTTGCAGAAGATAGTTTCGAAACACAATCTGACCTCCTATTTCACAATGAACACAGACACACACGCTAACACAATCCAAGCGCAATGAAAGTAGATTTTACTTAGATTCTGTTCAAACATCAAATGAAAAATTCTCCACCAAGATATTGATTAAGAATTGTATAGTTTTGTAAGATGGCAAGAACTATGCCCCTTACATGAAGCCATTAAAGATCACCTAACTCACGTTAAGCGAACAGTAGGGCTGAACAAAAATTACTGACAAGGCACAATGCATCTTGTGGAGGGTATTGTATGGACGTATTGGAATAATTAATGTCGGGTGATAGTTTTAAAGTAATTCACACGAGATGAAAACTTTGTGGAAACACGTTTATCCCAGGGATGGATCAGAGTTGACCACGGCGCGCGGCTGGGGAGCGGCGAAGGGAAGCAACAATAGGCAGCTTAGGGTGGCTCAAACTCTTGAGAAAGTGGTAATGGGGCGCGGTCTCCAGCTGCCTTAAGATGAGTGACAGTGAGGGTGGGGTGGTTGACCCCATGCTGGTGTACCGGGAAGCAGATTGGCTCTGAGCACTATGGGACTTAACATCTTAGGTCATCAGTCCCCTAGAACTTAGAACTACTTAAACCTAACTAACCTAAGGACATCAAACACATTCATGCCCGAGGCAGGATTCGAACCTGCAACCGTAGCGGTCGCGCAGTTCCTGACTGAAGCGCCTAGAACCGCTCGGCCACTTCGGGCGGCACCGGGAAGCAGACAGAGAACTTGTACGCCTGTTGATAAATGTCTGTCAGCCCGTTTTCAGTGAAACATGCGAGAAAGCCGCGCAAAGCTACGGTGGAGCGGTCAACAGAGGCCAAAATATTTGTGTTCGTGACTATAGCAACTTCACACTGAATTCACGGGCCACAGATTCTGAAGTAAATCAGGTGAAGAGCGACAGAATGAAATACGCCGGCCTCCGATGGGAACATAGGACCAAGGAATCTGAAGTACTCTCCTGGGAGCCAGAATTCCGGAAAACTTGAAGTTTTGTGCAGACGCTAACCTTGATGGATGGCCTGGGAGGAGCGAAATAGCAGGAGTTGAGAGGAAGGGAAATTTTGTGGGAATTTGTTCACTTCCCAGAGCAGGCATTGGTCGGCGCTGGGAAGCGACGCATAATTAACGCGACTTGCGCTGCAATTGGCGTAAGTGATTTTGCTGGAGGGGGAACCGAGGCGAAGAGCGGACTGGGAGAAGTCTCCGTAGTGGTCTTCCGTTCCCAGCTTGCCTAGAGTGCGGACGTGGCTTTCTTTATTCAGCTTGCCTGAGAGAGAGTGAGCATCTCTGCAGTTTAGGACTTAGCAAACGGAACGATTGAGCTTAGAGATAGAAAGATTTCGTTCAGCTATGTACTGAGCAAGATAGCTAGAAGTGAATAGACGAGCGCAGCCTTGCAGCACCACGAAGTCGGCCAACGTCCGCATAACGGCGCCGCGCCGCCACGCTGAATTCGGTGATATTGCGCCCGCTCCGGCCACTGATTAATGTGTTGGATCACGTCGGCAAAGTTTCCACGAGGGTTTCACGGGCCGTGTATTGTAGAATTCTCCTCGCACTTCACATTACGCCTGGGTCAGTCGATAGGAATTACTCTTGATTTATCGCGCTTTAGTCCACGAAAACGCAATTTATTACCACTGCCTGTTAGGAGAGTCATGTAATGTGATGATTGAAGGTCGTGAGTTAAAATAAATCTGTGCTAATCGACTGCATCTGTTTTCAATCAAGTAGTTGAAATCCCAAGTCACTTTCTTAATTAATTTTATGTTCAACATTTGCATCTGGTGTTCAATAGCTGAATATAACATCAATGTGCACCCCTTTTTAATTAAAAGGGATCAATTCTGAATCAATTAGTGTCAACAATGCCACCGCAGTTCAATCAGGAGTCACAGGGCCTTACTACTTTATTTGCGTTATGCGACATTGCGGCAGTTTTTCACTCTCTGTTGATCTGTTAGTCAATTATCTGGGGTGAACAGATAAGTGACGGGCGGGGTGTTACAGCGTATTTCCTTTCAGCTTACAGCTCCATGGAGCATGGATGCGGATGTCCCCACAGTTGTGCTGCATTGATTCTAAGCACAAAGGAATAAGTAAACCTGGTCTTAAGATCAGCAATATACACTGAAGCCCCTAAGAAATTGGTATAGGCGAGCATATTCAAATACAAAGATATGTAAAAAGGCTGAATACGCCGCTGTGTCGGCAACGCCTGTGTAAGACAACAGGTGTCTGGCGCAATTGTTAGATCAGTTGCTGCTGCTACAATGGCAGGTTATCAAGATTTAAGTGAGTTTGAACGTGGTGCTATAATCAGCGCACGAACGATGGGGCACAGCATGTCCGAGGTAGCGATGAGGTTGGTTCTGAGCACTATGGTACTTAACATCTGTGGTCATCAGTCCCCTAGAACTTAGAACTGCTTAAACTTAACTAACCTAAGGACATCACACACATCCATGCCCGAGGCAGGATTCGAACCTGCAACCGTAGCAGTCGCGCGGTTCCGGACTGAACGCCTAGAACCACGAGACCACCGCGGCCGGCCTGGTAGCGATGAAGTATGGAGTGTATCATGAATATCAGGAATCCGGTAAAACATCAAACATTTCCTCTGTTTCTCCTTCATTTGGTATTTTCCAGTTTACTCTCAATCCTTGTTTTCTACTCATTAGGCTCTTCATTCCATTCTACAGATCCTGTAATTCTTCTTCTCTATCATTGAGGATTTCAATGTCTGCAGTGAATCTTATCGTTTATAAACTTTCAGTCTGAATTTTAATGTCACTTTTGAACCTTACTTTTATTTCCGTCATTGCTTCTTTGATGTACAGACTGAACAGTAGGTCCGTTTCCCTGTCTTACACACTTATTAATCCGAACACTTCTTTCCGCTCTTCCAGTTTTATTGTTCTTTCTTGGTTGTTGTACATGCTGTATATCCCTCGTCCTTCCCTATTTCTCTCACATTTTCGATCTTGCACCATTTTACATTGTCGGAAGCTTGTTCTATGTCGAAAAAATCTACGAGCGTGTTTTGATTTTTCTTCAGTCTTGTTTCCGTTATGAAACGCAACGTTACAACCGCTTTTCTGTTGCTTTTACTGATGATGTAGGGAGCAGGGCGCCAGATTCTGGAGCGGAATGCTGAGCCACAATTTGAGGATACAGTAAAAAAAGAGTTATTTTTCAAAAAAACAAGACGCAAACTCTTGTAACAACACAGTTATAGAATAATACTATCATAAGCAACTGGTATTATGGTTACAGAATTAATTACAACAAAATTGAAACTTACGGCCCATAACATTGCTGCTAAATAGAATTAATTTGATAGTTAAAATTTAACAAAAAAACTTAAGTATTGATGTAAGTTGAATGAACAAATTTTGACCCAGGCAAAATGGTAGCCCCTTACGACTGTCATTACGGTAACACAGTTCATAGCAAGCTAGAAGATTACAAACTTTTCGCATGTAAATTGTCTTGATAGGAAAAGGGTCTATCACAATTGAGCAATCTGATTAATAAACCAAGCATCTGATTCTTACAGAGAAATCCATAACGATCGAGTGATGATTACTTAATGTAGTAGGCTGAAAAAGTAAACACATATTAGCGCACTATTGATGGTTGGCGTTCAACTTCAGCCGCGCGTCTGAATTTCGTACGCGAGATCCGACCGAAAACAACCATTAGCACGGGCTGTACACTGACTGCAGCTCGTATAACGCACAGGAAACCAACATTAATGTACAATTCACTCAAAACAAATCACAACAACGGTAAAATACAGGATCATAGCCGTAGAAAACAAATGCAGATGAGATTCAGCTCAAAATTTCTTAAAATTCAATATTTCTTAATAAACTGCAGCCACAGTTTATGTTAATTTTGGTGTTAAGACAGCTTCAATCAAATTAACATTCATAAAAGGTAATGTGCAGAGTCACTCAGGACTTTGACCTTGTAAAGAACGAAAATCTGCAGACAATTTTAAGTACTAAGTATACCGTCCTTTGAAGGCACAAGGTCTTCAACAGGTCAGAACCGCCCACAGGCAGAAACTGGCACAGGAAGATCCAACTTAAGCTGAAGAGTTACAGGAGAGGAAGTCATTGATAAATCGTGAAGGTAACTGTTCACTCAGGTAAGATAAAAATTCACAGAATATCGGCCAGAACTGACAATAATCAAGAACTGGTAGCAAAATCAAGCAAGGCACAAGTCAGTTAATTCCAATCACGAATAACAATGATGCAAATTCATCACTCAAACGATTTACAAGAACACCCCCAAAAAAACACGGTGGTTACAGGGAGCAACCACGGTTTGAAAACGATCCACCAGGGAAATAGCTCACCGTCTGAAAATTAATCCACGGAGCTCTCGTAGATGTACAAGCCAGGCCAAACTCCTGGGGTCTCGTCGCAGCACAAAGGCGGAACGACTGTTGAACAGAGCCCATGCCTACTGGTCACTGCAGCCACACTCCAGTTCCTCTCGCCAGCCGCTACGGGCGCCGCAATGACAACACCAGTGCGGTACGGCGGTACACCAGACGCCAACTAGACCCCGTGAGGTCCCTTCAGACTCGCTCCTTACTCCTTCCCTCTGCAGAGCGTCGGGCCCCACATATCAAGGGGGCACTCACCAACCAGCGCGCCGCAAAGCGTATCGTTTAGACAGAGAAAAATGCGCGAAAACAAGAGCGTCGCAGGAGGTCACGGCACATTTACCTCTCATAAAGCGAAACGGATCTTCATGTAACAGATCCTCAATATTCTTTTCCATTCTTCTGTATATTATTCTTATCAGCAGCTTGGATGCATGAGCTGTTAAGCTGATTGTGTGGTAGTTCATGCGTTTATCAGCCCTTTCTATCTCTGGAATTGTGTGGATGATATTTCTTCGAAAGCCTGATGGCACACCGCCAGTCTCACATATTCTACGCTCCAGCTTGAGTAGTCGTTCGGTTGCCACTTCCCGCAATGATTTTAGACATTCGGAAGCTATATTATCTACTTCTTCCTCCTTATTTGATCTCAAGTTTTCCAAAGCTCTTTTAAACTCTGATTATAATACTGGATCCCCTGTGTCTTCCATATCGACCCCCATTTCTTCTTCTATCACGTAATCAGACAAGTCCTTCCCCTCACAGAGGCCTTACCACTTATCTGCCCTCTCCTCTGCATTTAATAGAGGAAATCTCGTTACAACCTTAATGCTACCACCCTTGCTTTTAATTTCACCGAATATTCTTTTCACTTTTCTATAGACTGAGTCAGGCATTCCGACAACCATTTCATTTTCGATTTCTTCACCTTTTTCCTGTAGCTATTTCGCCTTAGGTTCCATGCACTTCCTTTTTATTTCATTCCTAAGTGACTTGTGTCTGTATTCCTAAATTTCCCTAAACACTCTTGTACTTTCTTCTTTCGTCGATCAGTTGAAGTATTTCTTCTGTTATCTATAGTTTCCTCGGTGTTACCTTCACTGAACCCCTGTTGTTCATCCCTGCTTCTGCGATTGTCCTTTTCGTAGACGTCCACTCCTCTTGAACTGAACTGTCTATTCTGATTTTCCTTATCGCAGTATTCACATCCCTAGCGAACTTCAAACGCATCTCACCATTCCTCCGTACTTCTGTATCCCACTGCCTACCACACCGTTTCTTCCTGATGATTCTCTTGAGCTTCAGTCTACTCTTCATCTTTACCAACTTGCGATCTGAGCCTATGTTTGTGGGTAGGCGTTACAATCCAGTATCTGGTTTCGAAGTCTCTGTCTCAGCATGATGAAATCGAATCGGAATCGTCCCAGTCTCCAGGTCTTTTCCAAGTATGCCTCTTCTTCTTGTAGTTCTTGAACTGAGTATTAGTACTACCATCTTAAATGTACTGCAGATCTCAGTTATTCTTCTCCTCTCTCACCCCTAGCGCCAAGCCCATATTCTCCGGCAGGCCTTTCTTCTACTCCTTCCCCTACAGCCAAATTCCAATCCCCGTTACAGATTTTCATCTTCTTTTACTTTGTGAATTACCCCTTCAGTACCCTCATATACGTCATCTATCTCTTCGTCTTCTGCTTAGCTGAATTATAGTTGTCGGAGTTCTTTTTCTGCCGAATCTGATGAGGACAGTCCTATCACTAAACTGCTCAGAATACCTCACTCTCTGTTCTACCAGCCTGTTCGTAAGGAATCATACTCGAGTTATACAATTTTCTGCTGTTGTTGATATTACCCTACACTCGTCTGATTAGATATCCTTATTTTCTTTCCGTTTCACTTCACTGACCCGCACTATATCTAGATTTGGCCTTTCTATTTCCCTTCTCCGATTTTCTGGCTTTCCTGCTACGTTCAAACTTCTGACATTCCATGCTTCGAAAAATAGAATTCTATCTCGTTCTTGGTTAATCCATCTTTTTCTCATGGTCACCTCATCCTTGGCAGCCCCCTCCCAGAGATCCGAAAGGGCTACTAATTCAGAATCTTTTGCCAGTGGAATGATCATCATTCCACTTTTTAAATTACGGACTGCATACCCTCTGGATACCCGTTACGTTTCTTTAATGCAGTCATTTCCACGGCCTTCTGCAGCCTCATACCGTTGATCAGTGCTGATTCTTCCGCCTTTAGGGGCAGTTTCCCATCCCAAGGGCAAATCAAATGCCCTGAAATTCTATCTCCCCCCCTACTCACCCCATCCCTCCCCCCTACCTCGCCAGCCCGTCTATGACGGGCTGCCAAAAAAGTCGGAAGTCGTCGGCCGTCTTTGTTGATGATCTTTATTCAACCTTTAAGCAGTGGCGCTGTTCGAACCCGGGACGTTTTGATTGTACAGAAGCTATCTAATCCTAATATGCAGCTTGAAGAGCTGCGTAATCTTCGTGCCCTGATTTGTGGTGCACATCAGTGTGGTAAGCTTTTTTCTGTAACGTAAAGTGTAAAACTGTTGATTTTGGCACGTCAAATGCGTTGCTTAAAAGACGAGTTGATGGATTCTGACTTCTTTCAATTGATACTACTCGTAGTTGTAACTTTAGAAAAGATCAGCCACACTATCGCTCAGAAACGTCATCCACAGTTCTAGCATATGCTTTCTTTTTTATTATTGTAAAAAAAATCAATAGGCCCAGGTCATCACTGAAATGAATAATAATTATGTGTAACGTTGATTCACCCATTACTTCTTATAATGGATCGAGTTTTTATGATCATCCTTCATTGCCGCAAGCAAGTGCGTGAAGTAATTGCGATTTAAACTGCGCAAAAATTTAGAAAACACACTCCCGAAATAACCTAACCAGTCGCTTAATACTGACTACGACAAGTAACTGAAATGATCTCATCCGATTTATTCATCATTGTAGAACCTGCGAGACAGATCCCACCAGCTAGATAAAGCCAGACTTCCTTATAACCCAAACACAACTTAACGTGGCGAAAAATATCACCAGAATCAGGAATGTACATTAAAACAAGGAACTCCTCGTGGCATCCAAATTGCCAAAGGTTCCCTGTTGGCCGATAGACAAACCGACCCAAAGATACGAAAATGCCTCAGGACTCACTCAAAGCGCTTATTTCGATCAAACGAAGCTGAATATAGGAGAAGAACACAATATAGCGAAGGTACTGCGGTGGCTTATGAGAAGCAAAAATATTGGGTCATATAAGATGATCAAATGAGCAGGAAACTTTCAATAGCAACAACAATTTTCATGTTTAACATTTAGAAAAAAATACTTGTAACTTCCGAGAATGCAATCGGATAACGTCCTCGACCTGCCAGGACATTTTCTCTCGTTCTTGTGATGCCAATTGAAGAAATACTTGAGTGACAAGTAGTGGCTGCAAGCTCTGAGAAGCTGGCAGCGACCGGAAAGACGATGTGCTGGCACCGCCCCCATCTATATTGAGCCCGAATGACCCCATTGGCAGAGGATGATTGTACTGAATGGCCAGACAGGACCAACCTGCAGAGCTTTGCTTTTAACATCCTCGAGAACCGCTGATATTTTGGCAGGTGAACATCCTGTCATTATCAAGGCGTAAATGCCTTGTGACTTGATAATTACGTGGAATTCACTTGCCGAAATATCGGATACTCTGCAAATAACTTTTAAGTGCCTGGCAGAGGGTTCATCGAACCACCTTCACAATTTTCTATTATTCCTATCTCGTACAGCGCGCGGAAAGAACGAACACCTATATCTTTCCGTACAAGCTCTGATTTCCCTTATTTTATCGTGGTGATCGTTTCTCTCTATGTAAGTCGGTGTCAACAAAATATTTTCGCACTCGGAGGAAAAAGTTGGTCGTTGGAATTTCGTGAGAAGGTTCCGTCGCAACGAAAAATGCCTTTCTTTTAATGGTGTCCATCCGAAATCCTGTATCATTTCAGTGACACTCTCCCATATTTCGGGATAATACAAAACGCGCTGCCCTGCTTTGAACTTTTTCGATGTACTCCGTCAGTCCAATCTGGTAAGGATCCCACACCGCGCAGCAGTATTCTAAAAAGAGGACGGACAAGCGTAGAGTAGGCAATCTCCTTAGTAGATTTGTTACATTTTCTAAGTGTCCTGCCAATAAAATACAGTCTTTGGTTAGCCTTCCCCACAACATTTTCTATGTGTTTCTTCCAATTTACGTTGTTCGTTATTGCAATTCCTAAGTATTTAATTGAATTTGCGGTCTTTATATTTGACTGATTTATCGTATAACTGAAGTTTAACGAATTCATTTTAGCACTCATGTGGATGACCTCACACTTTCCGTTATTTAGGGTCAACAGCCAATTTTCGCACAATTCAGACATCTTTTCTAAATCGTTTTCCAATTAGTTTTGATCCTTTGATGGGTTTATTAGTCGATAAACTACAGCGTCATCTGCAAACAACCAAAGACGGCTGCTCAGATTGTCTCCCGAATCGTTTATGTAGATAAGGAACAGAAAGGGCCTATAACACTACCTTCTGGAGCGCCAGAAATCACTTATGTTTTGCCCGATGACTTTCCGTCTATTACTTCGAACTGTGACCTCTCTGACAGGAAGTCACAAATCCAGTCGCATAACTGAGACGATATTCCATAAGCACGCAATTTGACTACAACCCGCTTGTATGGTACGGTGTCAAAAGACTTCCGGAAATCCAGGAATACGGAATCAATCTGAAATCCCTTGTCAATTTCATACGAATATAGAGCTAGTGGTGTTTGACAACAGCGATGTTTTCTAAACCCATGTTGACTGTGTGTCACTAGACCGTTCTCTTCGAGGTAATTCATAATGTTCGAACACAATATATGTTCCAGAATCCTGCTGCATATCGACATTAATGATACTGGCCTGCAATTAAGTGGATTACTCCTGCTACCTTTCTTGAATAGGTGTGACCTGTGCAACTTTCGACTCTTTGGATACGGATCTTTCGTCGAGCGAACAGTTGTATATTACTGTTAAGTATGGAGCTATTGCATCAGCATACTCTGGAAGGAACCTAATTGGTATACAGTCTGGACCAGAAAACTTGCTTTTGTTAAGTGATTTAAGTTGCTTCACTACTCCGAGGATATTTACTTCTACGTTACTCACGTTGGCAGCTGTTTTTGATTCGAATTCTGGAATATTTACTTCGTCTTCTTTTGTGAAGGCATTTCGGAAGGCTGTGTTTAGTTGCTGTGCTTTGGCAGCACTGTCTTCGATGGTATCAACATTGATATCGCGCAGTGAAGTTATTGATTGTTTCTTGCCGCTAACATACTTCACAAACGACCAGAATCTCTTTGGATTTTCTGCCAGGTTTGGAGACAAAGGTTCATTATGGAAACTGTTATAAGCATCTCGCATTGAAGTCCGCGCTAAATTTCGAGCTTTTGTAAAAGATCGCCAATCTTGGGGATTTTGCGTCTGTTTAAATTTGGCATGTGTGTTTCGCTGTTTCTGCAACAGTGTTCTAACCTGTTTTGTGTACCAAGGAGTATCAGCTCCGTCGTTTGTTAATTTATTTGGTGTAAATCTCTCAATTGCTGCCGATACTGTTTCTTTGAATTCAAGCCACATCTGGACTAGACTTTTATTATTAATTTGGAAGGAGTGGAGATTGTCTCTCAGGAAGGCGTCAAGTGAATTTTTATGTGTTTTTTTTATATAGGTATGTTTTCGTTTATTTTTGGAGGATTTGAGGGTTACAATATTCAATCTCGCTATGACAACCCTGTGTTACTAATCCCTGTATCCGTTTTGATGCTCGTTATTAACTCAGGATTATTTGTTGCTAAGAGGTCAAGTGTGTTTTCGCAACCGTTTACTATTCGCGTGGCCTCATGAACTAACTGCTCGAAATAATTTTCAGAGAATGCGGTTAGCACAATTTCGGATGATGTTTTATACACAGGGTTTCTACAAAAAACATGGAAAGACCGAGAGAAATGCAAACTTCAACATAAAGGCAAATGGTAGACAATCCAACAGGTTATTCATTTGTACCTGACCACGACGGGCGAATATGCACTGTGTTCAATACTTTGCAAGTGTCTGTCGTGACAATAACAGTGTTATGTGTAGTTGTGAGTGCATTACGCTGGAGCTAAGTGAACTCTAGGGTCGGCAGATTGTTGTTGCTCGAATGGTGGGTGCTTCCGTATCCAAGGAGGCCAGAGTGTCTGGTGTTTCAAAAGGCATTGCGCCGAAGATTTATACCGCGTACAGGGAAGAACATCATTCGCTGAGTCACAACGCGGAAAAAGTATGTGTTGAGTGATCGTGGCAAGCCGTTGTGGCCGAGCGGTTCTAAGGTCGTCAGTCCGAAACCGCGCTGCTGCTACGGTCGCAGGTTCGAATCCTAACTCGGGCATGATGTCCTTAGGTTAGTTAGGTTTAAGTAGTTCTAAGTCTAGGGGACTGATGACCTCAGATGTTATGTCCCATAGTTCTCAGAGCCATGTGAATTTTTGAGTGATCGTGACCCGTGGTCATTGAGGAGAGCCGTAAAGAAAAATAATAGAATGGCAGTGCCAAAAGTCATTGCAAAACTAAATGTCGCACTCACGAACACTGTCAACACCAAAATAAATGTTAAAGCTAGACAGTCAACTGAAAACAAATATACATATATGTTTACATATATACATATACATATTGATATATGTTTACATGAAAACTGGTAACTGGCAAAAGCTGGTCACATGCTGAAAAACAGCAACACTGATAATATAAATGAGGTGGACATGAGCCAATATAGGTGTTTTTTATCTACCAAGTCATTTGCCGTCCTCACAATGTTGTAATGTTACTGGCAAATCTCAAAAATTTTATTTCTTTGCGCTTGAATATTCCCCTTTACAAGTTCCTCCTTGGTTTCCTTTAGCGCTTGCTCAGTGTACAGGTTGAATAACATCGGGAGTAGGCACAATCCTGTTTCACTCTGTTCCCAACTACTAATTTCCTTTCACGTCCTTCGACTTTTGTAACTGCAGTCTGCAACTGCACAACTTTTACATAGCATTTTGGTGCTTATATTTTATCCCTAGTGATTTCAGAATTTAAAACAGTGGATTCCAGTCAACAATGGCGAAAGTATTCTCTAAACCTACACGGGAACTCGAATATTTCCCATTTTTCTGTCACGTTCATGAGGGAGAAAAGTAATATTTATCTTGGCTGCTCTCGGAACCATGATCCCGTCATTTTAAAAGCATGCCACTCAGTGATGAAGAATGCTTTTCATGTAGCGTCAACCCCATGCGTTTTATAATACTCTCGGTATTATTAAACGAATACATACGTAACGCGCTGCACGTATATGCGCTTGTACTCAAAACTCGATCAAATGAGTGTTTTGCAAGCTACTTCTTTCGTGACTGATATAAATCTCTTTGGAAATCTGCAGATTAATCTGACTAAAGTCTGTTTTCTACAGTTAAAAAATTTATTGTTTCCCGTGAGTGGTAGTGAATCGCGTAATAGAACAATAATGGGCCTTTCTCCATATTTTATACGCTACATGTTATATGTTTTTTGTTCTGAGTATCAACTGTCCTTGTACCATGCGTCAGTCCTTTGCAGTTTTCCGTAGATTACGTCATAATTTTCTTTTCCTTGGGACTTTCCCGTATACATATTATGCGTGAACAGCCGAACAGAGCTTCCCACGTTATATACACAATAAACCGTCTGATAAAAGAACGTTACCCGAAACTATTTATACATCTGACGGTTTCCGTTTCGTTGAGGACTACGCTTTATTTGCTAGGATGTTCTGAATCCAATTCCTAAGTAGGTCAGATATTCTTCAAGTTCGTATTTTGTTCATTAGGTGATAGCGCAGAACTGCATCAATTGCTTTCCGCGATCTCAGTCTCACAAGATCGCTATTGCTGTAAACCAACTTTGACCCGTTTCGGTCTCCAAAATGCTCTTAATATGTGAGTGTGTGAGGGTGAAACGACTTTCACAATTCAGCAATAGACTGATATGAGCGGTAGAGGTCTATAGATATATGCATTCATAGACAACACTTCTTGAAAACGGAAATGGTCTGCTACTTTTCCAGTCTCTCGGAACGTTGCTTGACAAAAACGTATACCTGTCGGTGTATTTGCCGGTACATCTGTTCCGTGTAGGGTTTGGTTCACCTTTCATCTACTGACATCAAAATCATGACTCTATAGCTTGAACGAGAGCCTCCAATATGATCGCTGGCGCCAAAGACCCTAGCGGGAAGTCTTTGTTCAGCACGAAATTCAGGTCATGCTGGTGGATCTGTGACTTTTTGGATAGGACAGACGGATTAGAACCAGCCACGCGTAAGGGAAAGTTGGTGTTCGTTTCACAATATTCTTGCCTTCTCCCAGGGCCATATTTTGTACTTGAAAGCGTTGTTAAAGAGGCTACGGTTATCGAAAGGTGGAATGTGTCATAAATAGTGGACGGATCCATTCTTTTATTTTATGAACAAATATTTGTATGAATACTGGTTTGCATCACACGGCGTGGCCGTTCAGATCGTGTACTGGGCAGGGTATTGATTAGATTTATGTTGTACATAAATGTCTAAGTTTCTGGTGTACTTTTTTTTAGATTTTGCCCCCCCCCACCCCACCCCAGCACCTCCAGCTAGGCTTTAGTTTATTGTGATGTCTGTATGTGTGTGATTCAAGCCAACGTAAGTATGTTTCAGGCATCGGCCAGCATCGGCAGCACTCCAGCAGTCAAGAAGCGAGATGAGTCCATTCGAAAATAATACCCACAGTATGATACCGTTTGCGCACACGAGAAGAGTAGACAGCTTGCATCAGATTCGTTTTCAGAACATTTTCAGTCATGCACCGTTTCTGCCCAGGAAGAGACAGCAGTACACCGTCCTTCCAAAAATTTCCGAGACTGATTTTATTCTGGCGTATAAGCGACGTCAGCGCGAGATCTTATGTGGGAACTTGAAGTAAACAACAGACGGACATTCGATCTGTCGGTTGTGAGCAGGCAGTGTTAAGTAGTGGACGTCTGGCCGCAGTTCACACAAATCGCTTTGAAGCGACATCTATAAAGCACGTCTTCAGGTTTGTTTCCATCAGGAAAAGCTTGCTCCACGAACGTATTAATGAGGTCCAAGATACAAGGAAGGGTAGCATTAGTCATAAACTTTTTTAATGTGTTTAGCGCAGATCGATTTCAACTGCTGTGTAGTTATCCTCATTGGAATTATATCCAGCAAACGCAGTTTCACTGTTTGTTATCTGTAGAGCCAGTATGGAATCATGTGCGATTTTGTTTATGGTGAGTCATCGCGAATCGGAAATAACTGCACAGAAGGCAGCTGCACAGTTATTGTTGTTGTGGTCTTCAGTCCTGAGACTGGTTTGATGCAGTTCTCCATGCTACTCTATCCTGTGCAAGCTGCTTCATCTCCCAATACGTACTGCAGCCTACACCCTTCTGAACCTGCTTAGTGAATTCATCTCTTGGTCTACCTATACGATTTTTACCCTCCACGCTGCCCTCCAATACTAAATTGGTGATCCCTTGATGCCTCAGAACATGTCCTACCAACCGATCCCTTCTTCTAGTCAAGTTGTTCCACAAACTCCTCTTCTCCCCAATTCTATTCAGTACCTCCTCATTAGTTATGAGATGTACCCATCTAATCTTCAGCATTCTTCTGTAGCACCACATTTCGAAAGCTTCTATTCTCTTCTTGTCCAAACTATATATCGTCCATGTTTCACTTCCATACATGGCTACACTACATACAAATACTTTCAGAAACGGCTTAATGACACTTAAATCTATACTCGACGTTAACAAATTCCTCTTCTTCAGAAACGCTTTCCTTGCCATTGCCTCTCCTTGGGAGAGCCAGTCCTGACAGATCTCTACCATCTGGTGAGCAAAATGTATGAGACAGGCGAAATACCCTTTGACTTCAAGAAGAATATAATAATTCCAATCCCAAAGAAAGCAGGTGTTGACAGATGTGAAAATTACCGGACTATCAGTTTAATAAGCCACGGCTGCAAAATACTAACGCGAATTCTTTACAGACGAATGGAAACACTGGCTGCAGCCGACCTCGGGGAAGATCAGTTTGGATCCCGTAGAAATGTTGGAACACGTGAGGCAATACTGACCTTACGATTTATCTTAGAAGCTAGATAAAGAAAAGGCAAACCTACGTTTCTAGCATTCGTAGACTTAGAGAAAGCTTTTGACAATGTGGACTGGAATACTCTCTTTCAAATTATGAAGGTGGCATGGGTAAAATACAGGGGGCGAGAGGCTACTTACAATTTGTAAAGAAACCAGATGGCAGTTATAAGAGTCGAGAGACATGAAAAAGAATCAGTGGTTGAGAAGGGAGTGAGACAGGGTTGTAGCTTCTCCCCGATATTATTCAATCTGTATACTGAGCAAGCAGTAAAGGAAACAAAAGAAAAATTCGGAGTAGGAATTAAAATCCATGGAGAAGAAATGAAAACTTTGAGGTTCGCCGATGACATTGTAATTCTGTCAGAAACAGCGAAGGACCTGGAAGAGCAGCTGAACGGAATGGACAGTGTCTTGAAAGGAGGATATAAGATGAACATCAACAAAAGCAAAACGAGGATGATGGAATGAAATCGAATTAACTCAGGTGATGCTGAGGGAATTAGATTAGGAAATGAGACACTTAAAATAGTGAAGGAGTTTTGCTATTTTGGGAGCAAAATAACTGATTATGGTCGAAGTAGAGAATACCGTATTGAAATATACCATTCATGTTAAGGGAAACATTTTGAACTCCTACGAAAACGCATAAAAAGCTTTTTGAGTTCCCCGTTAAACAAAAAAGAAAATTCATTGTACGAGGGTCATTCAGTAAGTATCGCCCCACTTTTTTTTTTGAAAAATCCGTTAATGTACATAGACAAATGTCGTTGTTGATGCTTCACATTTTATGTTTGTTCTGTGCCCGGTGAAGTTTCGAACCGTTGTGGCCGATGGAAGAGCCGTAGTACAGCGTCAACATGGCGTCTACGTGAGACTCACGTTACAAGCAGCCTGCTGTTATTGGATCCTTGTGTGCTGAAACACGAACTGGAGTGAACATCCATAAACTATTGTGTACAGTCTATGGCGATGATGCAATTGAGAGGAATACAGTTGGTCGATGGGCAAAGAAGGTTACAGCCTCAGGAAATGCAGAAACAGAACTCCATGATCAGCCACGCTCGGGACGTCCTGACACAGTATCTTTAATAGACAGATTTAAAAAATTTACTATTGCGATTTTCAGAGACGCTGGTGAAGCTGCGGCCAGTACGTTGCGAACTTGTACCTACGGGAGTAAAATATTGGATCATGAATGAGAGTTAGGTAACAGACTTCCCCGACTTTCCCGACAAAGTAGACCCTGGAGTCTGTTACAGCATCGAGCTCCGGTGCTGGGGTCCTGGGAGTCGCGTGGGCAGCACGACCTCCGACTGCCGGCCGCGATATTTCACTGCTGGCTCGTTATCTGCGGCCGCTAATTGATTTAAGGAGCTGCACTTGAACCCCGCGCCGGCCGCGCTGTCGTAACTGGAGGCGGCTGGTTACGTCGCTGTAGAGAGGCCAGTCGCCAGAAGGTTGCACGTGCAACAGCCCTAAATCTGGAGCAGCTGCTTTACGTTCCAAACCACAGTGCTGCTCTCATCGTGTTGATGTAACTGCGATGACTAGGTAGCGAAAGCTCTCAGAGCTAGTTGTACAAGATTCTACATCTCTTTGTAACTACTGCACACTATATCCACTGAAACCTGGTTACTGTCGAAGGCTACCCGCAGTTGCGGTGTGTATGTGTGAAGACTGTCAGCGTCGTGCTTGCAGCGGTGTGGTCCTGCCTATTAAAGTTAATTAAATTAGCCCTGTCATTGACACTCTGTAACCGGGAATAGCATGTGGATTGGTTCCTCAAATTGTGACAGTAATCCACTGTAACTTAATCAGGATCGGCACTTGGGAGTCTAATCATAGGAAAAGTAGAACAACTTGGTACTGATAAGATATTTGTTACAAAAACTCTCTAAGAAAAACATGAACAAATATAGACATAGACCGTTAACCCCTACTCATTCAATTTGAGATTGACAAAACATCTATAACTTGACTCGAACTCACGCCTGCCTTCATACGACGAAAACACTTGATACGTGATTACTTAATCGTACCACACTTACACCCCATATCTTAAATACCATAAAAGAGGAAGCGGGATGGAATCATGGTTAGTAGTCACCATGTATAATTAAGACAGTTTATTGACATTACCCCTTTAAAAAAATTGAAAACTACAATTGTGAACGAGACACTAGATAAAGCTTTGCAAATACAGTTAGAAAACTAATGTATTCAGTACTCTAACAAACAATTCCAAATTAAGAAAACAGGGTTACTAACAAACTTGGGAACTTCAAACTTCCATATATGACTTCCCTCAAAATATATATAATGAAAATAATTACCGTTAAAGGGTGACTTAATAACACTTGAACACTAGTGCCAAGCCAAGATGCCATTACATAACATGATAGAACCACTTAAATTAAAAAAAAACTACAACAGAAACACTGGTCTTTAAAAAATAAATGTTCACGTGCTCAGACGTGTTAATAAAAAATTACTAAAAAAACTGCACAAGGAACTCAGCAGCTTCTATGCAGTTTAAGGTTTAGCCAGTTGCCAGTCCATAATATTGAATAAAACAAGTTCATATACAAACAAGTTACATACAATATACATAGACCTCGGATGACACTTCACACCCGCCAAGGCGCTGGAACAACCAAAAGAATCTGCCCGAATCACAAAGACATTCCAATAACTCTGAAACATAAAAACACTCGACAGAAACTTTGACTCACTTACATGAACAACTGTATAGACAGAGTGCAGGCTTTAAAAACGGCAACAAAATCATTTGATTGGAAGAGACACAAAGCACTAGTAACACTGAGAAAATTTTCAACTAACGCCCTCTATTTAACTGGACCAACTGAACTCTTCCACACTGTCGTAAGGTTCGACTATGAAAGTCTCATCATAACAATAAAATTTAAAATCTCTAAGCGCGTCGGTGAACAAACAATTATGACGACTTAGTCGATATCAGGTACACAATACGAGGGAGTGGCTTCCACAGCTTCACCGCTTCCCTTCAAATGTTATTCCCACCGAAGTCACAGAACTTGTATCTCCAAGCTGCCCATGTCGGCAAAACGCCCAACCAATTTTACACCACAACGTATGTTGGTCCTCATGCGTGTTCGGCAGCCGTTGACACTCGTCTCCCCACGAATGTCACGAGATCTCCAGGGTTAACCGTCTAAGACTAACAACCAACCCGCTTCGCCTGCCAAGCTGCAAGGTAAGACGCACGAAAAGCAAAGATAGGTAACCTCAACCACAATCGATCTCAACGATACATGAACAAAATAAGACTGGCACCAACTCGCCACGGCTCACACTAATTGGTTGATACTGGTTAGCAATGAAGTTAAGAAAGCTTCCACCCTGACTACCACTGACAGTAAAGAGTTCTGCGGTTAGACAAATGAAATTTCAGATATTTACTTCTAAAGACTCCCTGTCTGGGGAACCGTGGTGCGTATATTACCGAATTCAGTGCTGGGAAGAGAAATTCTGCAGTACCGAACTGCTCGGTGCTGTCGGTAGTCGTGCAAACGAAGTGCGTTGCGGAGTTAAAAATTCTGACTACACAGAGTACGTGAAACAGCGTCCGCAGTCTCCTAGGCTCCAAGCTACTTCCTTACAATGCTCGACACGAATAAAGAATTCTGCTCGCACATAAGATAGGCTCAGAGCCTTGACTCAACTGCGCGGTTAGAAAGAAGCACGTCGTGATGCCTTAATGCCTCAATCTTCACAAAGAAGCACAAGTTCGTTTCTTCACTCACACAGAGCGAAATCAGCACTGTCGGATCTAATGGTGAGGCTTTTCACTGACATCTTGCCAGCAATGTCTCAAACCGCTATCTGACGAAGTGTATCCTGTCGAGACATGCTAGAGAGACCCCCACTGTGCAGTGCCCAGTTTCCAGCAAACCTCACCTTTAGAATGAACTCTCCTTGTGATCAATCACCGTGCCCATTGCAAGCGGAATACCTATCACTGAGCCGGCCGTTGTGGCCGAGCGGTTCTAGGCACTTCAGTCTGGAACTGCGTGACCGTTACGGTCGCAGGTTCGAATCCTGCCTCGGGCATGGATGTGTGTGATGTCCTTAGGTTAGTTAGGTTTAAGTAGTTCTAAGTTCTAGAGGACTGATGACCTCAGATGTTAAGTCCTATAGTGCTCAGAGCCATTTGAACCATTTGAACCTATCACTGAATGAGTCATGAAGCTGTCAGGCAACCGCCTCCAGTTCATACTAAGTTTGGTAGAAACTTCTAGAACAAATTGTTGCCCTCCTCTACCTACTATTCAGCAAACCAGATGCGTTTCTGTGTCTTTTGGTGGGAATACGCCTAGGCGTCTCGAGTGAGAAATTCTGCGATCGTTAGCTCGCATCTGCAGCAGACATTCGTCGTTCATTCCTCCGTGCTAAAAAAGACTGATGTCAGTCCTTATAAGACACTATCTCTGCAATCTTATGCTTTCAGCATCATCTCGCCCCCGCCTCCTTAGCAACTGCAGGGCCGCAGTGAGGAGCTCCTTTCCAGCTGCTTCTTGACGTGCAGCAGAGCTACGCCTGTAAACGCCCAGTGTCCTGTTTTCAGAGCCATAAACTGCCCTGCCTGCAGCCCCTGTTTGTGTCGCTTTTGGAGACTTCGAAAACCAACATACGTCCTGCTTTCAGAGACGGCACGAAAATACAAAGAAAGCACCTGTACAGAAATTTTAGTATGAGGCTACCCAGTATCTACCAGTAAATGATTCATCATCATCAGCAGCAGCAGCCAATTCAGTTACTAAATGACGTGGCCTCTTCGAGCCGAGGATTCAGGTAGGCTTTCAGCAGTCCTCTCCAAGTGGAACAGTCTTGGGCAGTTCTCTGCCAGGTGCAGCCAGCGATCTTCTTGATATCTTTGTCCCATCTGTCCGGTGTTCTTCCTCTAGGCCTTCGACGCTCTCTCGTACTCCACTAGCTTCCTCCATCTGCTGTCTTTTCTTCTCACGACGTGGCCAGCCCACTGCCGTTTCAAGGAGCCTATTGTCTCTGAGATGCCCTTAACCTTCGTTACAGACCGGATATCATCTACCCTTTTCCTATCTATTCTTGTAAGCCCAGCATTGATCTTTCCATGCCTCTCTGTGTTGTCCTAAGTTTCCCTTCTGTAATGGAGCTCAGTGTCCATGTCTCCCAACCGTACGCCAGCTCAGGAAGAATGCATTGATCAAATACTGTTTTCTTCAGATTTACTGGCATTTTTGATCTGAATACTGTTGAATTCCTCCCAAATGCTTGCTAGCCAAGTTTGATACACCGATGGATTTCTGGCCTTACATCTCCCTTCATATTTATAATCTGACCTCTTCCAATGGACTTTTCTTGACTTTCACATCTGCAGCTGAGATGCGTTTGTTGGACATTACTTATGTTTTGGAAAGATTCATGTTCAAGCCAACCAACTGACTTTCCGATGCAAGATCTGTAACTAAGTTTTGAAGCGCTGTGAAGTCGTTGGCCAGTAAGGCAATACCATCAGCAAATCTCAAGTTGGTAAGCTTTCTTCCATTAATTCTAATTCCCTTATCTTCCCAGCTCAGCTTTGACATAGCCATTTCCAGTACAGCCGAGAACAGTTTTGGGAAGATGGGATCTCCTTGCTTGACACCCCTCATGATGCGGAATTCTTGAGATGATTTGCCGATATTAACATAAGCTAAAGAAGTCTCGTAGATATTGCTGAGCACTTCAATGCACACTGCTTCTACTCATTGCTCACTCAAAGGTTAGAGGACAGCTATATGGCTAAAGGAGTACAACGTCTTTTGAAAATCAACAAAGGAAATGCAGAGAGGCAGCAGGTATCCATTTGCTGTGCTTAGCACTTCACTAACGGACAGAATGTGATCAATAGTGCTAAAATTGCTTAGGAATGATTATCAATTCCATAATCCCACCTAAAATGAGATCCCATACTAAGTATATGAAATGGGAAGTATCAAAATTATTCGTGTATGGTGGTGAAATCTGTAACCATGCTTGGTCTCCCTTTGTAATTTTCACCCCTTTCACCCACCAAACACATTATTCCAATACAGTCTGTGACACCACACTTGGAAAGTTTCTATCCTCTTCTCAACCGATTGTCGTCCATGTTCCAAACACGTCCAGGAAAGACATCTCAATACTTAATTTTTTATTCGATGTAAAAAAAATTCTCGTTATCACAAACATTTTACTTGCTATTTCCAGTACGCATTTTATAGCCTCTGTGCTTCTCCCATCGTCACATACACTCCTGGAAATGGAAAAAAGAACACATTGACACCGGTGTGTCAGACCCACCATACTTGCTCCGGACACTGCGAGAGGGCTGTACAAGCAATGATCACACGCACAGCACAGCGGACACACCAGGAACCGCGGTGTTGGCCGTCGAATGGCGCTAGCTGCGTAGCATTTGTGCACCGCCGCCGTCAGTGTCAGCCAGTTTGCCGTGGCATACGGAGCTCCATCGCAGTCTTTAACACTGGTAGCATGCCGCGACAGCGTGGACGTGAACCGTATGTGCAGTTGACGGACTTTGAGCGAGGGCGTATAGTGGGCATGCGGGAGGCCGGGTGGACGTACCGCCGAATTGCTCAACACGTGGGGCGTGAGGTCTCCACAGTACATCGATGTTGTCGCCAGTGGTCGGCGGAAGGTGCACGTGCCCGTCGACCTGGGACCGGACCGCAGCGACGCACGGATGCACGCCAAGACCGTAGGATCCTACGCAGTGCCGTAGGAGACCGCACCGCCATTTCCCAGCAAATTAGGGACACTGTTGCTCCTGGGGTATCGGCGAGGACCATTCGCAACCGTCTCCATGAAGCTGGGCTACGGTCCCGCACACCGTTAGGCCGTCTTCCGCTCACGCCCCAACATCGTGCAGCCCGCCTCCAGTGGTGTCGCGACAGGCGTGAATGGAGGGACGAATGGAGACGTGTCGTCTTCAGCGATGAGAGTCGCTTCTGCCTTGGTGCCAATGATGGTCGTATGCGTGTTTGGCGCCGTGCAGGTGAGCACCACAATCAGGACTGCATACGACCGAGGCACACAGGGCCAACACCCGGCATCATGGTGTGGGGAGCGATCTCCTACACTGGCCGTACACCACTGGTGATTGTCGAGGGGACACTGAATAGTGCCGGTACATCCAAACCGTCATCGAACCCATCGTTCTACCATTCCTAGACCGGCAAGGGAACTTGCTGTTCCAACAGGACAATGCACGTCCGCATGTATCCCGTGCCACCCAACGTGCTCTAGAAGGTGTAAGTCAACTACCCTGGCCAGCAAGATCTCCGGATCTGTCCCCCATTGAGCATGTTTGGGACTGGATGAAGCGTCGTCTCACGCGGTCTGCACGTCCAGCACGAACGCTGGTCCAACTGAGGCGCCAGGTGGAAATGGCATGGCAAGCCGTTCCACAGGACTACATCCAGCATCTCTACGATCGTCTCCATGGGAGAATAGCAGCCTGCATTGCTGCGAAAGGTGGATATACACTGTACTAGTGCCGACATTGTGCATGCTCTGTTGCCTGTGTCTATGTGCCTGTGGTTCTGTCAGTGTGATCATGTGATGTATCTGACCCCAGGAATGTGTCAATAAAGTTTCCCCTTCCTGGGACAATGAATTCACGGTGTTCTTATTTCAATTTCCAGGAGTGTATTTTACTTCCCAAACACATTGTCGAAAAAATAATTCGTAATCCTTTTAGAAGTTTCCATTTCACTCAAGTTTTTTTGTTGCAACAATGCATAGGGAGCACATGATATGATTACATTTACAGATCAATAGCACAAGTGGTTCTAAGGTACCAGGTATCAAATGGTTCAAATGACTCTGAGCACTATGGGACTTAACTTCTGAGGTCATCAGTCACCTAGAACTTAGAACTACTTAAACCTAAGGACATCACACACATCCATGCCCAAGGCAGGATTCGAACCTGCTACCGTAGCGGTCGCGCGGTTCAAGACTGAAGCACCTAGAACCGCTCGGCCACTCCGGCCGGCGTACCAGGTATCGACCATACTCAAACACCCATATTAGTACATTGTGTAGCCTCCATGGGTGACAAGGCAGGAGCTGACTTTGGCGTATAGTTGATCGTACGGATGGCGAATACTGTCCTGGGATATATTACGTCACGCCTGCTCAACCTGTTCACGTAGTTCTGTAAGAGTTGTTGATCGACGAGTAGCACGAGTCACATCTCGTCCCATCCCAGACGTGCCCGATTCAAGACAAGTTCAGAGATCATGCTGCACTTCTTGCAGAGCATGTTGTGTTTCATAGGCAGGGTGTGGACGACCATTATCTTGTTCAGTACGTCACCTTCCTGTGGCAAAAGAAATGGTCTAACAATGTTCTGCACGTACCGATTACTGGTTAGCGTCGTCTCCAGAAATACCAAAGGTGAACGAGAGTTGTAGCTTACAGCACCCGAGACCACAAGGCCTGGGGTGAGGCCAGAGGGTCTTGGGTGAATGCCCTCTACGAGGCAGCGCTCACCAGGTCTACGTCGTGTGCACGAACGTCTTTCATTTTCGTGCAGGCAGAACCTGGTTTCATCGCTGAAGACCACGGCGCGCCATTCTGTCTTACAATTGATCCACTAACGGCACCAGTCGAGCCGTGTACATCGATGCTGTGACGTGAGTGGAAGACGGGCTACAGGTGTGCATGCCTGTGATCACACTATTAATAACCGGTTCGCCGTAGCTCGTATTGACACGCTTGAGCTCACAAACCCTCCTATCTGTGCTGCGGTGGCTGTACGATCTGCCAATACGACGATCCAGGCGGGCTTTTGTGCTGCGTGGACGTCCAGAACCTCGTCTACGGGTGAAACAGATTTCACGTGACCGTTGATACCGGCATCGTTTCACAACTGACGCAGCACGTCCAGCTTGGTTGGCAATTCTCCGAAAGGACCATTTCGCCACTCGGAAGGCCACAGTTTGAAGCTTTTCAAACTCGCTCAGTTGGGTGTAGGAAGTATGAGTGTGTCTCCATGGCATGGTTGCCTTGTTGCTCCACCCGTTTGCACCGCACTGAGCCATCTGGCTCTGAGCATTCCGCATTAAAGAGTAGACACACATTGCGGACGACGGTGAAACCATTATCAGCACATATACAATCCCTCAGGTGGCATATGCCGTCATCAGATCAAAATCGACATAGCCTTTCCAGGTGTACTATTTTTTTCAGCAGTGTAGCAAAAGTCACGTACAATTTTTAGCGACTCATTTTATAATCTAATTCCGTCAGCACTGCCTGACTTAATTCCACTATACTCCATTACCCTTATTTTACTCTGCTTGTTGCTTATCTTATAGCCTCTTGTCAAGACAGCACTGAACTGATCTTCCAATCGCTTTTCCGCATTGACAGAAATTTCTTGTTATCCATACATCTCAAAATTTCGATTTCTCATCCTTGAACCTCAGTTGCCGTTCCAAAATTCTTTTCATTTTCTAACTAAGCCGGCCGCTGTGGCCAAGCGGTTGTAGGCGCTTCAGTCCGGAAACATGCTGCTGCTAGGGTCGCAGGTTCGAATCCTGCCTCGGGCATGGATGTGTGTGATGTCCTTAAGTTAGTTAGGTTTAACTAGTTCTAAGTCTATGGGACTGATGACCTCTGATGTTAAGTCCCATAGTGCTTAGAGACATTGGAACCTGCGACCGTAGCAGCAGCGCGGTTCCGGACTGAAGCGCCTAGAACCGCTCGGCCACCGTAATCGCATGCTGACCTCGAAGTGCTAGTGGTTCTACTTTATTGCGAAAATTAAGATGTATTACTAGAAGAATTCTGAAGTAGAAACGTATCTACTTGCAAAGAATGATAATGCATAGACCAAGGGAACAGAAAAATCAAACACACTAGTCAGTACACGAGAAGGCCGTATGTGGTGGCCGGTGGGAATTGGTGCAATTTGCAATTCCAAATAACTGGGCTGAGCGTGTTCCGCGGGAGACTGCAGTGACCCATTGGCCGAGTCCCTGAAGGAATGATATCAGTCGTGACGAGTGACGCATTGTTGGACTCTCAGTGGGCGCCCCACACCCTGCGGCAGCTCCATGCAGGGCCCCGCAGCAAATTACCGCCGCCAACGCCGCCTCCGAGGCTCGGTACTCGGGTGCCCGCGGCCGCTAGTTACGTTAATGGCGGTCGAGAGCGTGCAGCTCGTCCTAAGTGGGTGCGGGGTGGAGTGTGGAAGCGCTCCGTGCCCCGTTTGCATAACGAGCTCTTCCTCTCGCGCTTGCTACTAAGCTTTTTCGAGATGCCAGGCCTGTGGAGGCTGCAGCAGCAACGGAGCGGTTATTCTACAAACACCGTCAGTATGGAGGGTTGTACCCCAGGTCACACAAATCTTATACATTGCTTAAGACGGGGTCGGTAATATGTAGGCTATTCGGAAAGTAAACTTCGATCGGGCGTCGAATGGAAACTACAGCGAAAATCCAATGAAGATTTGGATATACGTCATGCACAGTGTCTCTAGTATGCCCGTCGATCGCATCACGTCACTCTTTTCGGTTCTGACGTCACAGTGAGCACATGAAGATGTGTAGATAAATAGTGTCTCCAGTCAAGCATGGAGACCTGGTGAAAGACTTCGCCTGATGTCATGCTGCCCACATAACATAACTGTCACGCCTTTCCTTCTTCATGACGATTCTCGCCCCCATTCTGCAGAAGCAATGAAGATTTTCCTGCAGCGTTTCCCACGGAAAGTGTTTCATCATCCACAATGAAACACGTAACTGGTTTCCCCTGAGTTTCATCTCTGCTCACATGAACCGCTGGCTATGAAGACAATATTTTGGGGCATACAACGAGCTATAGACTAGCATAGAGAATTAGCGGAAAGCAGAGGCGGTCAGCTCCTATGAGGAGACTATTGGAAAGATGGTACAACAGATAAGCTCAAGTACTGTGGTATGAATGGCACAACGCTCAAATTGTTTAAATCATACCTAACTGGAAGAGTGCAGAAAGTTGAAATAAGCAGTTCACATAATATGCAAAAAGCTGGTGATTTCTCAAATTTGGGAACAATCAAGAATGAGTTGCCGCAAGGTTCGGTCTTGGGTCCTCCGCTGTTCTTAATATATATTAATGGCTTGTTATTCTATATTCACGAAGATGCGAAGCTGGTACTTTTTGCCGATGATACAAGTGTAGCTATCACACCCAACAGACAAGAATCAACTGGTGGTTGTAAAAGATGTTTTTCAAAAAGTCATTAAGTGGTTCTCTGCAAATGGGCTCTCTTTAAACTTTGACAAAACACAGTACATACAGTTCCACACAGTAAATGGAATGACACCATTAATAAATATAGACTTCGATCAGAAATAGGCAGTTAAGGTAGGATATTCAAAATTTCTAGGTGTATGCATTGATGAGGGGCTGAACTGGAAAAAACACACTGAAGATCTGCTGAAACGTTTGAGTTCAGCTACTTATGCTATTAGGGTCATTGCAAATTTTGGCGATATACATCTCAGTAAATTAGCTTACCACGCCTATTTTCATTCCCTGCTTTCGTATGGCATCATATTCTGTGGTAACTCATCACTGAGTAAAAGAGTATTCATTGCACAAAAGCGTGTAATCAGAATAATTACTGGAGCTCATCCAAGATCATCCTGCAGACACTTATTTAAAGAGCTAGAGATCTTCACTGTAGCCTCACAATATATATATTCACTTATAAATTTGTTATTAACAATCCGAACGAATTCAAAAGTAATAGCAGTGTACATGGCTACAACACTAGGAGAATGGATGATCTTCACTACTCAAAGTTAAATATAACTTTGGCTCAGAAGGGGGTAAATTATGCTGCCACAAAAGTCTTTGGTCACTTACCTAATAGCATCAAATGTCTGACAGATAGCCATATAGCATTTAAAAGGCATCTCCTTCTAGTCATTAAATGATTTTTTGGATATAATAAGTGGGTAATTTACCCAACCCCACAAAAAAATAAAAATATTAAGTGTCATATAACGTTTTGTGTAATGTAATATCTTGTATAGACACCTTTTATTAACCTTACACGTTCCACATCATTACGAAGTGTCGTATTCACGATCTATCGAACAAGTACTAAACTAATCTAATCTACGACAAACGTCTCAGACAGAGCGGCGTACTACGTAAAGAAGCAGGTAGAAGGTATAGCTAATTGTTGCAAATAAAACATTTTTGATTTTTAGAGTTGTTTGCATTTCGCGACCAATCTGACCTTAATTTTCGAATAACCATCGTATTTCCGTCCGAAATTATCTGTAAGAAAGTGCACTATGCATACTATTGGCGAAGAAAATAATAAAGAAAAAAAATATTTTTTATTTAATAATGAATTTTGGAACAGACTGATGGTATCGCCTGGACCCTTATGACCCTTTTAGGCCAATTTGCTTATGGAGGACTTCCAGGAAAAGGCACTAGAACCTGCTAGTCTGCAGCCCATAGTATTTTGACTATATATTGACGACACTTTTTTAGTGAGGCCTCAAGGTAATATACGTTACAGAAATTTTTAAACCTTTTGAATTCCATCAATGTACAAATACAGTTGACAATGGAAATCGGAAAGGAGGGATGCCTTCCATTTTTAAATGTTTTAGTTCGGTGCAAAGATGATGCCACATTGTAAAAAAATGAAATGAGCGTATGGCATCAGCCGGCAGGCCCCATCCGGGGAAGTTCGGCCACCGAGTGCAAGCCCTATTCCAGTCGACGCCACATGGGGCGACTCGCTTGCCGGTGATGAGGGTGAAATGATGATGAGGACAACACAACACCCAGTCCTCGAATGGAGAAAATCTCCAACCCGGCCTGGAATCGAATCTGGGGTCGCTTGCATGGAAGGCTAGCACGTTACCACCCACTAAGCAGGCGGACGCCACTTTGGAACATGTAGTATAACTGAAACTGAAGCATTAGGAATTATATTTATGTGCACGTAGCCGCCACCGTCCTTCCCAGACATTGAGTGTTCTCAGAACTTTGATTCACAGAGCACGCGTTACTACTGGCGAGATCAATCTGCAGGATGGACATCTACACTTAAAGAGAGTATTTGAAGCCAACGATTATTGTTCGCAGTGGATACATAAGGCGGTAAGTATGAAACCGAAAGTGTACATAAGGAATACAGAAGAAGACATAGAAATATTTAAATATATAGTATATCGGAAGTCTATCATCGAAATTGTGGGGGGGGGGGATGCAGTGGGGAAGCCAGTGAGCATTCTAGTGACATCTTCTGGGAATGCAGAATCTCTAGTAGAAATATGTTGATAGAGGAGCAGAAGCGTAAGATCTGTGCCCTTCAGGTGCAGTTAGACGCGCAAACGACGAACTAGGTAGGCTGAGGAGGGTGAAAGGTGGTGGGGAATGGGAACTGGCAGTTGGAAAGAAGGCAGCTAAGAGGAGGAGGTATTCAGACAGTTATACTTTGCGTATGTGCAATACAGTTGAGTGGAGAGGAGCCTCTTGTAGCTGTAGATGTAGGGAATATGCAGGAGTCCTCAGCAGTTAGGAGGCCTAGGTCAGTTGCAAAGTCTATCAGAATGGAGGTGGTTCTACTGCTAGGTAGTTCGCATGGTAGTGGTGTGGGCCAGAAGTTGCAAGAAGTGTTGGGGAGTCAGTATCACGTCACCAGCATTGTGAGGCCTAGTGCAGGGTTGGCTCAAATGACTGACAGCATAGGGGAGTTATCTAGGAATTTTACCAATTAAGGATCAGGTAGTGATAGTGGGTGTAACAGGCAACAGTCTTGATAGGGATGGGGAATATGGTGTAGGTGGTGACCTGGTAAACATAGCTACTCAAGCTGGTGGCACTAATGTGCAATTCGTCCACCTGTTTCAGCGTCATGATCGGCCTCACCTTAATGCTGCTGTTAGGCATGTTAACATAGGGATGGAGAGGGCGCTGGTGGCAGAGGGGATAGCTCATATTTTAGTGGTGCCAATTGGGTCTATCAGCAGTCGGGTTTCAGGCAAAGCTTATAGGTGACTGTGTAGTGGGTGGTGGTGGGATCACTCATGGAAAAATTCCTGTAGTAGTTGGTGTTAGAGCTGCACCTTTTTTTAGATTGAAGTCAGCTGATAGGTATACCTGCTTAAAGGAAGTCCCTCTAACTAAGGGCTCACCTTCAGGTGATGCCATGTTTCCGAGTAGAGAAGGAATTATATTTCATCAAAATATAAGAGGTATTAGAAATAAAGTTAGTGAACTGCTTATAGATGTTGACTCTGAAATTATTGGTACATCGGAGAACCACTTAAATAATTTGACAATTCAAAAGCTTCCTTTACCAGGATACAGATTAGATGGCAGTTCTTCAAGGAGTTCCTTGCGGGGTGGGGGAGTGGCTATGTACGTAAAAAACAGTATTCCATTTGGGTCCATAGACGTATCACGACACTGCACTGAACAGACATTTGAATGTTGTGCAGGGGCAGTTGAATTTAGTGAAACTAAACTTCTAATCGTTGTTGTTTAAAGGTCCCCTAACTCTGACTTCAGCGCATTTTTTTTGTTTTTTTTTTTTTGGGGGGGGGGGGGGTGTCTTGATTCACTTCGTAGGAAGTACCAGAAATTAGTTATATGTGGTGACTTCAGTATAAATTTTCTACATGGTGGTGCAAGAAAAAGGATGTTGTTAGATCTCCTAAATTCATACAATCTGATACAGACTGCGTTTTTTCCAACTAGGGTGCAGGGGAACAGTAGCACAGCCACAGACAATATTTTCATTCATTTTTCATTACTAGATGGGCATTCTGTTAGTAAAAGAGTGAATGATCTTTCAAACCACGCTGCACAAATTTTAAGACTAAAAGTCTTTCGTACTCAAACAAATGTCACATATAATTACAAACTATGTAGGAAAGTTAATCCTATAGAAATAGAGAGTTTTTTAAATCTTGTCAAGTAACAAGAATGGCAGGATATTTATAGTGCCGATAACATAGATGATAAATATAATGCTTTCCTTAACACATTTCTCATGCTCTTTGAGAGTTTCTTTCCGTTACAACGTTTTAAACGCTGTACTAGCAGTAACAAGCAGCCCGGGTGGCTGACTAGTGAGATAAGGATATAATGTTCAATAAAGTGGGAAATATATCAAAATGTTAGAAGTAGTCAGAATCAAGCTACAGTAACCCATTACAAATAGTATGGTAAGTTGCTTAAAAATGTTATTAGGAAGACAAAGAGTACGTGGTATGCAAATAAAATAGCTAATTCACAGGATAAAATTAAAACCATATGGTCAGTTGTGAAGGAAGTGTCTGGTCGAAGATATAAAGTCAGTTCGTATTAAAAATATTTCTTTTATTTATAAATCAGATATATATACAGTATTTAACAATCATTTTCTGAGCATTGCTGGTGAATTAAATAAAAATTTAGTTTCTACAGGGAATCATACAACTTTCTTGACAACTGCTTTCCGAGATTGATGTCTTAAATACTCCTCTGTGATACAGACAAGGAGGAGACTGAGTCAATAACTAAATCACTAAAGACGAAGGACTCTCATTGATTTGATGGAGTGACTAGCAGAATGTTAAAGTACTGGGCTGCACATACCAGCCCTGTATTTACCCATATTTGTAATTTTTCCTTTAGGAATGGTCATTTTCCTCAACAATTAAAGTATTCATAGTCAAGCCGCTTTATAAAAAGGGAGAAAGGGATACTGTAGACAATTTTAGACCTGTTTCTATGTCATCAGTGTTTGCTAAAGTTATTGAAAAAGCCGCGTAGGTAAGGATAATTGATCATTTCATATCACACTAGTTGCTGTTAAATGTACAGTTCGGCTTTAGAAGTCTATATTCTCTTTTCTCTGTGAGGTACTGGATGAGTTAGACAAAAGGTTTTGAGCGCTAGGCTTACTTTTTTGATTTAACTAAGTCATTTGATTGTGTTGATCACAAAATATTGCTCCAGAAGTTGGACCATTACGGAATACGTGGAGTAGCTCACAAATTGGTTCAACTCTTACTTTAGCAACAGACAGCAAAAGGTCATTATTCACAATCTTGAGAATGGCTGAGATGTGGGGTCTGAGTGGGGTACAGGCAAGTGGAGGGTGCCCTAGGGATCTGTGTTCAATTGAAGTCATAAAGTCTGAAAATGAGTCCGTGATCATATTTTTGGCACTTTATTTCACAGGTCCGTCTTGATCACAAAAATTTTTACACTACAGTATTACCAGTTTCGGCTACTGCCATCATCAGATCATAAAATATTCTGATGTAGTATCAATGTCAAGCTAGGGATGTAGGTACATAGTAAGTGCTCCTGTTCCTTATTTATATGAATCATATGCCCTGTACTATTACGGGTAACTCTAAAATATTTCTGTTTGCTGATGACACTAGCGTCATAGTAAGGGATGTTGTGCCCAACATTGGCTCGGTTTCAAACACTGCAGTTCATGGCCTAAGTTCATGGCTTGTAGAAAATAAATTAAAGCTAAATCACATTAAGACTCAGTTTTTTTACAGTTCCTAACACACAATTCAACAAAACATGACTTTTTAATTTCACAGAATGGGCATATGATTAGTGAAACTGAACTGTTCAAATTTCTAGGTGTTCATATAGATAGTAAACTGTCGTGGAAAGCCCACGTTCAGGATCTTGTTCAAAGACTTAATGCAGCCATTTTTACTATTCGACCGGTATCTGAAGTGAGTGATCGTTCGACACGAAAATTAGTCTAATTTGCTTATTTTTATTCGTCTTAACGTCGTAACGGACAGGTCGGGCAATAAGTGGTGTAAGTTCACGAACCTCTTGTCGGCCCCTGTTCACGAGCCTGGGCATTTTGACATTGGCCTCTCAATATATATATATATATATATATATATATATATATATATATATATATATGTATATTCCTTACTGTCATTTCTTGTAGCTTTCAATCAGTTAATACTCGGCAATATCAAACCTGCATTTGGATCGGACTTCTTAACTCTTGTTTTCAGAAAGGTGTGCAGTATACTCCTGCATCCATTTTCAATAAGCTACCACTCGAATTCAAAAATCTTAGCAGTAATCTGCGCGCTTTCAAATCTAAACTGAAGAGTTTCCTCATAAGTCACTCCTTCTATTTTCTCGAGGAGTTCCTTGAAAAATTAAGCTGATTCTTGTTGTATTGTTGATTGCGTTTACTTAAACTTATGGACTGACTTTTTTCAGGTTCATGAACATTTTATTTTTACCTATTATCACTTTTATGTTGTAATTTCATGTACTGACACGTTCCATGACCTTGGAGATTTGCTCCTCAATTTGGTCCTACGGAACTTGACGTGTAAATAAAAAACAAGACAGATACTCAGCAGGCATAAAGTAAAAGTGATTTTTTTAACCACCACCAGAGATAGGAAGGCTCTTGGTTTCCGTTAAAGATTATTTGATACGCCGGAAGGTTGGGGTTTGCAAGATACCTTGTGACTGTGACCTTACATACACCGGACCGATAACTCTACAGTTCATGGAAGACGCACAGTATACCTCGCAGAGCACTATATTGATATTGATCACCGTATGTTCGAGAACTTCGAAATTCTAGCTTAGACTTCAACGTTTTGATGCTCGATTGTAAAAGAAGTGGTTGAAATTCGTTTGGCGACGTACTGAAGAGAGATAGCGGTTCCAACTTCTTTTATTAAATTGTAAATGCATCGCCGCACTGCAGCTCACAGTGTTGCATCGCATTCTCAACATGAAACGACCATGAAGCGACAGATCTAATTTATGCATACATGTACTTCTTTGCTGCCGATCTACGCCACACGCATCTGTGTATCTGTGGTCGCATACGCAGTGGCGCCGTCTGCTTGTTTAAAAAGACGGAGCGAGTGCTGATGCGTCAGTCATTCGGCGTACTATGAAGATGGCCGAACGGTGCAGAGTTGGAATATTAGAAGAAGAAGTGGCTCCACGGCCGAAATTTAATGGAGCAGACACCGCACCGCTAATACGTCGATATGTACGGATGCTTTCTGATTTTAAAAAATTCTTCGAGACATGTTAGGATTAGCTGTAGGATGAAGAAAAGCAGTCTAACGATATGGCTACGGACAGAGCGAGGTAAATCGATCAAAATTTTCCAGTTAAGCATAGGCCGAAAATATACAGTTGTGGCACCACGACGGCCAATCAGCGACTAGCGTGTAGAAATTTGTGCATTTGAACTACTTGACCCAGCTAATACCTATTATGTTAAATAGCAAGTTACTACTGAATTAACAGAAGATATTAGTTTCAACTGAACAGTCAAATCCAGGCAAATGACCAGCCAGGACAGCCGCGCGTATTAGCATGCAGCTTCCGGGATTCGGAGAGACGCGCTAGCCACATATTCGTTTGGCGGACTAACGAGAAGGGCCGGTGTGCCGCCTAGCCTGAATGTGTTTTTAGGGCGGTTTCTCACATCTGACTACGTGAACACCGGGCCGGTACCCACTTCCAGCCTCAGTTACACGATTCGCAAACATTTCAAAAAATGTTCACGCTCACGGCGCAGACTGATGGAAAGAAGTGGCGATAGTAAGGACATCCGGCTAACCTCTATCACTAAAACTACCAAATCCAGCGTGCCATGTCGATCTCGTTGAGATACAACATATAGCCTGGAAAAAGAAGAAAGTAGTCAAAGGTAGACAAATCTATCCGCGGCCAATTTTCTGCGATGTTCACTGAGTAGAGTTAAAATTTTTAATCAAGTCCGTTAAAAGCTACGTAATATCATGAATGTATTAAGATAATTAGCTATACTGCAGGAACGGTTCAAATGGCTCTGAGCACTATGGGACTTAACATCTATGGTCATCAGTCCCCTAGAACTTAGAACTACTTAAACCTAACCAACCTAAGGACGGCACACAACACCCAGCCATCACGAAGCAGAGAAAATCCTTGACCCCGCCGGGAATCGAACACGGGAACCCGGGAGTGGGAAGCGAGAACGCTACCGCACGACCACGAGATGCGGGCACTGCAGGAACGACACAGCAGCAAGATAGTTGATATGTGGTACATTATAATGCACTATTACATTAAGAATGAACTCTAAATGTAACGTGGTTTGATTTTTGTTAATAGAGAACATCAACAAACCTTTATCCTAACAAGTACAAGCTTATTCGGAAAGAAACCGCACTGCAAGACGCAATGAGACACATTTGCTTATCGCACACCTTCTGAGCGCTTGGATTTGATTGGCTATCGTTTATAACCATGGCTCCACAACAGTGCATTTTTCGACCTATGCTTAACAGGACACCCTGCTCTGACATCAACAGGCTATTTTTGTGCGTACTGTAGGCTACTGTGGACTGCCATAAGTAAGTGCAGGTTACGGTGTTTTTCCTTGCACTTTTGGTCAGTTTAGGCTGTATCCAGGTTACCTGCATGTTGGGTGCCTTGTGTACTTATCGGGCGTTACCTCATAACGACCGCCTTCTTTATACAGGGTGTTACAAAAACGTACGGCCAAACTTTCAGGAAACATTCCTCGCACACAAATAAAGAAAAGATATGTGGACATGTGTCCGCAAACGCTTAATTTCCATGTTAGAGCTCATTTTAGTTTCGTCCACCTACACTCAATGGAGCACGTTATCATGATTTCATACGACATACTCTACCTGTGCTGCTAGAACATGTGCCTTTACAAGTACGACACAACATGTGGTTCATGCGCGATGGAGCTCCTGCACATTTCAGTCGAAGTGTTCGTACGCTTCTCAACAACAGATTCGGTGACCGATGGATTGGTAGAGGCGGACCAATTCCACGGCCTCCACGCTCTCCTGACCTCGCCCCTCTTGACTTTCATTTATGGGGGCATTTGAAAGCTCTTGTCTACGCAACCCCGGTACCAAATGTAGAGACTCTTCGTGCTCGTATTGTGGACGGCTGTGATACAATACGCCATTCTCCAGGGCTGCATCAGCGCATCAGGGATTCCATGCGACGGAGGGCGGATGCTTGTATCCTCGCTAACGGAGGACATTTTGAACATTTCCTGTAACAAAGTGTTTGAAGTTACGCTGGTATGTTCTGTTGCTGTGTGTTTCCATTCCATGATTAATGTGATTTGAAGAGAAGTAATAAAATGAGCTCTAACATGGAAAGTAAGCGTTTCCGGACACATGTCCACATAACATATTTTCTTTCTTTGTGTGCGAGGAATGTTTCCTGAAAGTTTGGCCGTACCTTTTTGTAACACCCTGTATATGAAATCAGTGTCTTACTAGAATCCCCTAAAAACAGGAAGTGGACAACGGTCTAGGAACTGAGAGAGGATATATGAAAGGTCAAGGTAACATAAGGAACATTTTTGTTCTACTATTACTTAAGAATAAACAATATTTATAGCAAAACTGAAATTCTCGGTATTTAATTCAGGTTTTATTCAAAAATTTTTGGTTCGTGATATGAAACAGAGGGATGTTGTCGTAAAAAAATAAAGATAACAGATTTATCATATACCACTAGAAAATGCAATTTACTTCGTAACGGTAACACCGAGCACCTTAAGGGGACCTGGACGTGAAATGGCTGAAATTTTCGAAAATTTTGTTTTTGTCGCCATCTGAAAGATAGTTTTATCTCGTTTCAAAATATGTATTTTTTATTTACTTTTCAGTTGTCGATTTGGTCTTAAACGCTCTTTGAACAAATGTCTGCAATCCAGCCACGCTCATGCGACAGGTAAGGAATATCACCATAAACATTTCTTGCCTGCCACAGTCATGGAAACAAAGCCAATATACAGGGAACTTGCAGATATAAAATTACTTAGCAAATGTCTACATGGCCGTACACAAAATCATAAAGAGAGTTTCAACAAATGTGTGTGAATTCCTAAGGGACCAAACTGCTGAGATCATCGGTCCCTAGGCTTACACACTAGTTAAATCAACTTAAACTAACTTATGCTAAGAACAACACACACACAAATGCCCGAGAGAACACTCGAACCTCCGGCGGGAGGGAGAGTTTCCACAGCTGCGTGTGGCAATGAGTATCAAAAACAGGGTTTGTTGGATGGACAGTAGTGAATATGGGTGTAATGGATGCCGTCATCTGTAATCAGCAGGACAAAAGTAATGGACAAATTAGGCATCCAAGCAGGAAATAATATGACAGCTGCTCTGACTGCCATAGATCGTCAGCGACTAGTTGAAGCTGAAAGGGCTGTGGAAGCCACCACTGCCGGCCGCGGTGGCCGTGCGGTTCTGGCGCTGCAGTCCGGAACCGCGGGACTGCTACGGTCGCAGGTTCGAATCCTGCCTCGGGCATGGGTGTGTGTGATGTCCCTAGGTGCTCAGAGCCATTTGAACCATTTTTTGAAGCCACCACTAAAGAGTCCGGAGTAAGGAAAAGGCTGCTGAAGAAGTCTACAGAGGATAAATAAGCAGCTGGCCAGCAAGATTACGCTGCTGGAATATTCTGAAAGAGGCATACGGTGAGTCAAAAACACTGTGAACATTCTTTTCTCATTTTCTCGAAACTACATTTTCAGAACATTAGGTACGTATAACTTCACAGAGGTTTTGTCCATGTTCACCACATTTCCCTCAAGTGAAGAATGGGATAGTATCTTTGTATTATGCCTAAAAAACATCGCAGAAATGATCTATGTTTTGTCATTCTGTATACAATTTTAGCGGTAATTTTTAGACAAAATAGTAATGTGGTATAATAAGGCTTTTTCTATTTCCTCAGATATACTCCAAACAACAAAACGAGATGCATAATGTGTTTCTATGAATGTTTGCAGCAGCCTGCCACCGTTTTAATGTTATTATACTGATGATCGACCAGAAAATGGTACCAGAACGGGAACGTGTATTATAAAAACATCTATTAGGCAATATACTGTAATTCTTAAACTATAACAGATATTTCAATAAACTTCCTTTTACAGCTTAAGTTAATGTCATTCATTGTTGGTAAAAACCCAAAACTTCCTCCGCATTGTAGATCAAGAGTAATGTGCACTGAGAGCGAGGTATAAAAATGTGGCCCGTTCACGTCCAGGTCCCCTTAAACGGCAATCGATCCTAACGTTGAACCTCTGCAAGGAATTTTTGAGAAAGTTCTGACAGTGAGATAACCTAATGGGAACGGAACAATCAGATCGAGATTCGTTTCCGAAACACTCCAGCAAAAAAAATGGCTCTGAGCACTATGGGACCTAACTTCTGAATTCATCAGTCCCCTAGAACTTAGAACTACTTAAACCTAACTAACCTAAGGACATCACACACATCCATGCCCGAGGCAGGATTCGAACCTGCGACCGTAGCGGTCGCTTGGTTCCAGACTGAAGCTCCTAGAACCGCTCGGCCACACCGGCCAGCCCAATGGAACGCCTCTGGGATAAGTTGTCGACTTCGCTCCAGGCCCCTGCGTCCTGCATCACTACCTTATTTGGTTTCGGCTAATGAGGGAGAATGAGCTGCAGATCCTTCTGAACCATTCAGATATCTCTCTGAACGTCTGCACAGCATTCGAGTCCTCATAATCCCACATTAATGCTCACTAATTGGTTTTCGGATACTTATGATTAGATAGTGCATTTCATGTAGTTGAGATTTTAGCATTTCTCGGTCCACACTGACCATGTTAAGGGAGCAAATGCTTGAAGGCATAACTTTCCACTTGTGAGAACAGCGCCACCGAGTATGCCTCCACATGACTGTAGCGCCTAGAACCGCTCGGCAACCACGGCCGGCAAACACTCCAGGAGAGTATAATCAACAGTAAACAGGTGGGTGAAGAACATACGTTCTCCCAGCACAGAAGAAGTTGTAACAATATGTGTTAATATTGGTCGCCAGCATAATTAGGCATTCTTGTGTCAAGCAATATAATAAAGCAGAAGGCAGTGCTAACGCTAACCTAACCTTCCTTGACTCACACACTGCACTCTTTCTTTATATCTGTTCACACTACAACACAATGACCTAACCTTGCAGATAAATGTACTACTAACTTGCAAGTCAGACAAACAAATGGCCAGTGAGATAGCAAACAGTTACATATGCCTCTTAACAATACGTATCTTAAATGAATTAGATGCATCTGTTTATAGAACCATTCACCAACACACATGAAATTAATAGCAATACCAAACAGAGAAGAGCATGAAATATTTCTGATTAAAATCAGGGGGGTCTATTAATGATCATACTCTATAATATCATTGCTTAGTACAGGGTCCCCATGAATGTGCATTAACCAACTTGCAATAGAATAGCTAACACAGAAAATATTTCTTCCTTAAATTCAGTTTTAGGAAAATCTAATTGCACTGGCTCTGAAGGAGCCTTTGTTTTGCTTCATTAACTAACTAAAATAGTACATTACCATTCTCATCAATAATTATTAATCAGGTAAAGCATAACAAACTATAACTCTTTAAATAACAAATGTGCTTTGATAACCAGTCTTTTAACCTACTCAAAATATAGTTGGCGGTGTAAATGCCAACACAACATTAAATTCAATTTCGAACACTTTCTCATTAAATAAATACTGATAAAAATTTGTAGTTCTGATCGAAGTGCATATATCCAACAATTTTTCACTTCAGATCAATATTAGTGTTCTTTTAACTAAAAACTTACTATTTTCTGGCAGCTTTTCAAGTGTTGTTGTTGTGGTCTTCAGTCCTGAGACTGGTTTGATGCACCTCTCCATGCTATTCTATCCTGTGCAAGCTTCTTCATCTCCCAGTACCTACTGCAACCTACATCCTTCTGAATCTGCTTAGTGTATTCATCTCTTGGTCTCCCTCTACGATTTTTACCCTCCACGCTGCCCTCCAATACTAAATTGCTGATCACGTGATGCCTCAGAACATGTCCTACCAACCGATCCCTTCTTCTAGTCAAGTTGTGCCACAAACTCCTTTTCTCCCCAATTCTATTCAATACCTCCTCATTAGTTAAGTGATCTACCCATCTTCAGCATTCTTCTGTAGCACCATATTTCGAAAGCTTCTATACTCTTCTTCTCCAAACTATTTATCGTCCATGTTTCACTTCCATACATGGCTACCCTCCATACAAATACTTTCAGAAACGACTTCCTGACACTTAAATCTATACTCGATGTTAACAAATTTCTCTTCTTCAGAAACGCTTTCCTTGCCATTGCCAGTCTACATTTTATATCCTCTCTACTTCGACCATCATCAGTTATTTTTCTCCCCAAATAGCAAAACTCCTTTACTACTTTAAGTGTCTCATTTCCTAATCTAATTCCCTCAGCATCACCCGACTTAATTCGACTACATTCCATTATACTCGTTTTGCTTTTGTTGATGTTCATCTTATGACCTCCTTTCAAGACACTGTTCATTTCGTTCAACTGCTCTTCCAAGTCCAAATTATTTAAGAAAATGACTGCAGATTGATTTAAAATGCACTGGAAATGAAGTATTTCTCAAACTATAAAACTGAGCTTTAAACACAATAACTCCTCACATTAGAAAACAATCACAACTATTTGTACAGCAGCCCAATAAGTTTTTCCATAATAAATTTGGATCCTCGGAATTAAATACACTAGGATAGGATTCGTGTCCATGTTTGTGATTTGGGATAATCACGGATGTAAAACAGAGTTTTTAGCAACAGCAGGATTATTATTCAAATCAACCAAATTTCGCAACTACCTGGTCCATTTACAGTGTGCCAAACATAAACAATTTAGTGGAAGGCTGGTGGTGCAATTTGCAGAAGCTCTCAACATGGCGGCGATGCAGTCGTGGCAGTAGTGTTGGGCTCTCGCCCTGTTACAGATCTTCTTGGCGCCGGAATTATATTTCTCCAGGACAAAAGTCATGCCTTGATAACTGTATCAGTAAATGCAGCATCAGAGGCCGTAAATACTGCTTCTCTGGTCTCAAAACTCCAAGAATATAAGCCGCAATGATGCGCTACTGCTCACAAGCAATGTTTAAACAATATCGTTCAAAAAGTTCACATAGCTAAAAATTGCATATATAGTTAAAGAATTTACTTGACAGATACAACACTCTACATAAAGAACACTACAAACTGACATAGAAATATCAATACAGATACAAAATAGGTCGAAAATAGGTGTTACACCTTAACAAAAAAGAAAGAAAACAATGAAAAAATGCAAAACAAATATATCGAACATCGCTCCAATACTTCGACGAACTTATATAAAACATTTCTCTGTTATTCAAAGACAACTTTCGCGTTTATCAATAATAAGAGGAAACTCTTGTCTTTGAACATGACGAGGACGCTCCATTGAGTACATAAAATGTTTGTGCATGTAAACAGTACTTGATCAAAAGCATTTATTTTGGTTTAATAAAAGCGCAGAAGGTAAGCAATAACGTTTTTTTTTTTTTTACTTATCAAATGCAGTTTGTATTCTGTAAGGATATAAAATACACACTGGACTAACACTGCATGATGAGCGGTTCTAATTATGTGCAAAAGAAACAAGCAAACAAAAAAAAAACAAAGAGAAGTCGTCGGCTCCCAGTTTCTCTCTCACACATTCATTTATATTTCATTCCCTACCATTACCCACAGTACTAGTGGTAAACCTATCTCTTAACACATCATTTATGTCGCGTATCAGAACTACCGAACCATCCTTTCGGAAGAGAGCAACTCTAGTAGTGACTCACAAATGTATTTGACACTAGCAGAACAGCAGAAAAGAGCACAAATGGATGATTACTGCCGTTGTTCCCATCTCCTGTCGGTAATTCAGACTGCTCAGTATACGAGTATTAATTTCTGATGTCCAGTGCGTTACATAATATAATTCCGTGTGTTATAGATTATCAGGATGAAGCAGAAGGATAAATATATGAGCCTGAGGTAAAGGACCCTGGTCCGTAAGCGGCCGAGTCGAAAATCGTTGTGATATCTCCGACTGAGATGGATGTACGAGTACTGTCATTGCTAAGACTGTAGGGTAGGCAACTTTCAGAGGCGATTCTTTTTTTTTTTTTTTTTTTTTTTTTTTTTTGTCATCAGTCTGCTGACTGGTTTGATGCGGCCCGCCACGAATTCCTTTTCCTTTCCTGTGCTAACCTCTTCATCTCAGAGTTGCACTTGCAACCTACGTCCTCAATTATTTGCTTGACGTATTCCAATCTCTGTCTTCCTCTACAGTTTTTGCCCTCTACAACTCCCTCTAGTACCATGGAAGTCATTCCCTCATGTCTTAGCACATGTCCTATCATCCTGTCCCTTCTCCTTATCAGTGTTTTCCACATATTCCTTTCCTCTCCGATTCTGCGTAGAACCTCCTCATTCCTTACCTTATCAGTCCACCTAATTTTCAACATTCGTCTATAGCACCACATCTCAAATGCTTCGATTCTCTTCTGTTCCGGTTTCCCACAGTCCATGCTTCACTACCATACAATGCTGTACTCCAGACGTACATCCTCAGAAATTTCTTCCTCAAATTAAGGCCGGTATTGGATATTAGTAGACTTCTCTTGGCCAGAAATGCCTTTTTTGCCATAGCGAGTCTGCTTTTGATGTCCTCCTTGCTCCGTCCGTCATTGGTTATTTTACTGCCTAGGTATCAGAATTCCTTAACTTCATTGACTTCGTGACCATCAATCCTGATGTTAAGTTTCTCGCTGTTCTCATTTCTACTACTTCTCATTACCTTCGTCTTTCTCCGATTTACTCTCAAACCATACTGTGTACTCATTAGACTGTTCATTCCGTTCAGCAGATCATTTAATTCTTCTTCACTTTCACTCAGGATAGCAATGTCATCAGCGAATCGTATCATTGATATCCTTTCACCTTGTATTTTAATTCCACTCCTGAACCTTTCTTTTATTTCCATCATTGCTTCCTCGATGTACAGATTGAAGAGTAGGGACGAAAGGCTACAGCCTTGTCTTACACCCTTCTTAATATGAGCACTTCGTTCTTGATCGTCCACTCTTATTATTCCCTCTTGGTTGTTGTACATATTGTATATGACCCGTCTCTCCCTATAGCTTACCCCTACTTTTTTCAGAATCTCGAACAGCTTGCACCATTTTATATTGTCGAACGTTTTTTCCAGATCGACAAATCCTATGAAAGTGTCTTGATTTTTCTTTAGCCTCGCTTCCATAATTAGCCGTAACGTCAGAATTGCCTCTCTCGTCCCTTTACTTTTCCTAAAGCCAAACTGAACGTCACCTAGCGCATTCTCCATTTTCTTTTCCGTTCTTCTGTATATTATTCTTGTAAGCAGCTTCGACGTATGAGCTGTTAAGTTGATTGTGCGATAATTCTCGCACTTGTCAGCTCTTGCCGTCTTCGGAATTGTGTGGATGATGCTTTTCCGAAGTAGAGGCGATAGTATGGACCAAAACAAGAAACATGCGCTGTAAGATGCATACCTCATGAGCTATGAGCACTTGTTCATTTTCTTTACTCTGAAACACATCTCTTCTACTGAGCTAGTGCCCATAGCTGTTAAGCTATGCATTTCAGGTCCCGTATTTATTGGACTTTTTTCTTGTTTTGGTCCATAACACTTCCATCAAAAATATGAAAACCAAAGATTTCGCGATAGAACAGACGTCTTTCACAGCAGGGAAGGTGAAGAAGTGCCCTAACTATTAAGGTATGAATTTTAGAGCCCATGTTTACCAGACTTTTTTTCTTGGTTTGGTCCATACTATCACATCTGAAAGTTGCCTACCCTACAATCTTAGCAATAATAGTTCCGGTACACGTATTCCACTGTCAGAAGCAAAAGAACGATTTCGGTTGTAACCTTCGACTCAGTCGCTTCCGGACCACGGCCCGTTACCTCAAATTGGTACATTTACCCTTCTCATCATCCCTGACAGTTTGTAACATGATCATGGAATTAGCCTCTACAACTACATTTCGATATTGAGCATAATCTCGAGAAGCCTGTGCATGTTAGAAAACGAGGTTATTGACGCCCATGGCTTAAAATAGTGTATCGAGTATAATCACTAATTGCTGGTGAATCTTAAACGTTTTGTGGTCATGATTCATGAAACTATTTTGTTACTCATATATCGTTGGGAGCCGTATTAGACTTGTCTAGAGAGTTTCATGGACTACAAGCTAGAACCCATAAGATTCACATGCAACTGAGACAACCAGTCGTGACAAGCTTTGCTGTATAATCACTATGTGCAACACAATATTGCAGTCAGTAAAAACATTTCTCTTAGTTGTATTAATTGTTTAGAGAAACTCGTATGTCTAAAGCTAAGAGAGTAAAAAATATTGGGAGAATGTCGAAGGTACCTTTTTAGAGTCTTCGGATTTTCATAAGGCTGCACGTTCCAATTTACGGCCCCCCTCTTCACCAACTACGGGGTATTTTTCACAGTGATTTCGAAGTTGGTGCGTGTAAAACTGCACATACTCTTTATTATTCACTGCATACTGGAAAGGAAGGTAGCTATTCAAGAAACCTACTACAGTGTCGGAAAAAATGGGAGCAACAAAAACAATTAACGTAGAGTGATGAATTTTCGGAAATACATTTGTCTAGGAAAAATATTTAAGTGATTAACATTGCAAGGCCGCAGGTTAATGTAAGTGCAGGATAATCCATTGCAAGTGTGAAATTCTGGTACATAAATAACCGATGTAACCGCCAGAATGTTGAATGAAGCATCCAAACGTGCACGTGTGTGTTGTACAGGTGACGGATGTGAATTTGTGGAATGGAGTTCCATGCCTGTTGCAATTGATCGTTCAATACAGGGATGGTTAATGATGTCTATGAATGACGCTGGACTTGTCGTCCGATGATGCCCTATATGTGCTCGATTGGAGAGGGATCTGTTGATCGAGTAGGCCAAGGTAATAAGTCAGCACTCTGTAGAGCGTGTTGGGTTACAACACCGGTAACTGCGCGAGCGTTATCCTGTTGGAAAACACCCCCTGGAATGCTATTCATGAATGGCAGCACAACAGGTCGAATCACCAGACTGACGTGCACATTTGCATTCAGGGTGCGTGGGATAACAACGAGAGTGCTCCTGCTGTCATACGAAATCTCATCACAACCCGCAACTACAGTGCAGGTCCAGTGTGTCTAGCGCGAAGACAGGTTGGCTGCAGGCCCTCAACTAGCTTCCTTCTAGCCAACATACGCTCATCACTGGCACCGAGGCAGAACCAGCTTTCGTCAGAAAACACGACAGACCTCCATCCTGCCCAACAATGAGCTCTCGCCTGACACCACTGAAGTCGCAAATGGCGTTAGTTTGAGGTCAGTGAAATGCACGCTACAAGACGCCTGGCTCGAAGCTGTTCTTCAAGTAACCGATTTGTAACAGTTCGTTGTGTCACTGTGGTGCCAACTGGTGCTGACACTTCTGCTGTAGATGCAGTATTATGCGCCAGACCCGTACGCAGAACAGGACGGTCTTCCCTCTCGGTAGTGACACGCGGCCTTCCGGGCGCCCGGTCTTATTGAGACAGCACACTCCCGTGACCAGCGCTGGCACCAATCATGCGCAGTGGCTACAACTCTGCCAAGTTTTTCTGCAGTATCGCAGGAGGAACATACAACTTCTCGTAACCCTATTACACGACCTCGTACAAACTCGCTATTGTGTGAATGATGGATTTAATGAAAGCAGATGTAAGTATTAAACCTGTAAATATTAGAAGTTTAATTTTAATTCATGTACATAATTTTACTGTTTATTGACTGAGGATCATTAAAATTAAAGAAACTCAAGTTTTTCTAATTACATTTTTGTAATGTGTTTATCTGACATGTTCCACACCCAGGAGGATCCCCTCTTTTGTGGGTCTGTGGAATGAATAATTAATCTAATCTAATCTCTCAGTGAAGTGCTGATAATGACGTCTTTGCCGACTTAAAGGCATTGATGACTAACAACAACTGATCGTGTCCAATGTAATATCCACGACACTATGTTCTAACCACAAGATGTTAAAATGAACTAAGTGTACAAACGTCAGCAAATATTATCGATACTACGCCTAAAAAAGACCGCAGTGTGTAAAAATGACGAAAATTATTTCATTATTTCTGTAATAATTTAATTTCTGTGTGAATTAAAACTGTTCTCGGAGAACTACACTCATGGACAACGAAAATTATAGTCTTTTTTTGTTATCTGTGATAATTGTGTTTCAGTTGTTCTTCCTGTGCCAACCGATGAACTGTTCGGACGTGAGACGTGTGAGGTCTGTAAAGAGAAAACCTGTAACTACACTCCTGGAAATTGAAATAAGAACACCGTGAATTCATTGTCCCAGGAAGGGGAAACTTTATTGACACATTCCTGGGGTCAGATACATCACATGATCACACTGACAGAACCACAGGCACATAGACACAGGCAACAGAGCATGCACAATGTCGGCACTAGTACAGTGTATATCCACCTTTCGCAGCAATGCAGGCTGCTATTCTCCCATGGAGACGATCGTAGAGATGCTGGATGTAGTCCTGTGGAACGGCTTGCCATGCCATTTCCACCTGGCGCCTCAGTTGGACCAGCGTTCGTGCTGGACGTGCAGACCGCGTGAGACGACGCGTCATCCAGTCCCAAACATGCTCAATGGGGGACAGATCCGGAGATCTTGCTGGCCAGGGTAGTTGACTTACACCTTCTAGAGCACGTTGGGTGGCACGGGATACATGCGGACGTGCATTGTCCTGTTGGAACAGCAAGTTCCCTTGCCGGTCTAGGAATGGTAGAACGATGGGTTCGATGACGGTTTGGATGTACCGTGCACTATTCACTGTCCCCTTGACGATTACCAGTGGTGTACGGCCAGTGTAGGAGATCGCTGCCCACACCATGATGCCGGGTGTTGGCCCTGTGTGCCTCGGTCGTATGCAGTCCTGATTGTGGCGCTCACCTGCACGGCGCCAAACACGCATACGACCATCATTGGCACCAAGGCAGAAGCGACTCTCATCGCTGAAGACGACACGTCTCCATTCGTCCCTCCATTCACACCTGTCGCGACACCACTGGAGGCGGGCTGCACGATGTTGGGGCGTGAGCGGAAGACGGCCTAACGGTGTGCGGGACCGTAGCCCAGCTTCATGGAGACGGTTGCGAATGGTCCTCGCCGATACCCCAGGAGCAACAGTGTCCCTAATTTGCTGGGAAGTGGCGGTGCGGTCCCCTACGGCACTGCGTAGGATCCTACGGTCTTGGCGTGCATCCGTGCGTCGCTGCGGTCCGGTCCCAGGTCGACGGGCACGTGCACCTTCCGCCGACCACTGGCGACAACATCGATGTACTGTGGAGACCTCACGCCCCACGTGTTGAGCAATTCGGCGGTACGTCCACCCGGCCTCCCGCATGCCCACTATACGCCCTCGCTCAAAGTCCGTCAACTGCACATACGGTTCACGTCCACGCTGTCGCGGCATGCTACCAGTGTTAAAGACTGCGATGGAGCTCCGTATGCCACGGCAAACTGGCTGACACTGACGGCGGCGGTGCACAAATGCTGCGCAGCTAGCGCCATTCGACGGCCAACACCGCGGTTCCTGGTGTGTCCGCTGTGCCGTGCGTGTGATCATTGCTTGTACAGACCTCTCGCAGTGTCCGGAGCAAGTATGGTGGGTCTGACACACCGGTGTCAATGTGTTCTTTTTTCCATTTACAGGAGTGTATATACCGTTAATTATCATTTGAAAAATAGAGTCGCTATTGTCTAGACGTGAATTTGTATTTATTGCAATTGTAATCCAATCTAATTAATGTTTTTAAGTGTTAATTTTCAGCTCCGCAATTAGGTGCGCAGCCATTAGCGCTAGTAACTTGCAGCGGAGTTTACTAGTAGCTGGTATAAAAAAATATGTCGGTATTTATCATTGAAAATGATTTTAAATGCTAAAGAATAAAGATAAAAGGCTTAAAGAGTCTGTCTGCCACCATCTTAGAAAAAATATCTCCGCGGCAGTTTTGGATCGAGAATTTTTACAAACATAAATGTTGTTAGAAATAAATTAATGGAAATAAATGTGCACCGGTGGTCCCGAACCTACTTTAAAATACAGAATTCAACTTAGATTGAATCTTTAAATACAGTGTTCACAGCATGTTACGTAATATCAATTTCTTATTTGCTGATGTATGAAACCTAATTATTTCGGACGATTTACATGAAATATTTTAATAGGAGACATACGTCAGTGTTGTACGCGGGTAGTATTTTGTGACCAAATGTTTCTTTTACCAGAGAAAAGTGCTTCCATCTTACGTAACAGTTGTGTAATTTCTGATAAATTATATGCATTTTAGTGCCACTCAGACGACTTTACAGACAACATTTCTACACAACGTCAAGTGGAGATTTCTTTAGCAAAGTGACAACTGACAAATATTAGCGGGGATAACCATTTTTGAGATCAAACGAATTGTTGCACTGACAATAGGTAACTTTTTTTTATCTACCTGAAATATCATTTATAAGTAATTAAAGTCACGAAATACTATAAACCGGTTTGCCACACCAATCTCAAAGATAATCTCACGACCGTTACAGCGCGTATTTGAATTAAACCTGATTTGCATTCCCATAGTAACGCTACTAGCGCCACTCTTATGCTACTGGCGCAAAACTGGAATAGACGTAATCTTTGAGATGTAGAATCACGCCAACGAAATTTCGTTTAACTCCTTCTCGGTATTTCGATTTTTTACCGTCACTGTGTATGCACATACACTCGAAGTACATGACAGTCTACCTCAATGCTTTTACATGCGCTGATCACCCCATGTGTTTGACAGTGAGCTTTTGGTAGTTTTTTGTGTCGGTATCATACGTCGAAATAAGTACCGACACTCAGAGTGTGTGCACCAAAATTATCCATACCAACTGTGGACCCTTTGCGTGTTCTGTTGCAAATGGAGTCACCCACTGGATGAGTGAACACTCAGTCTTATGGAAGGACTTGCGAGGTCCAGAATCAAGATTTAGAAGAGTGTCAGGCTAACCAAAGACAAAGAATGGAGTGAAATGTAAGGCGTCTCTCTGTGTGTCCACTTTTCATTGTACAACCTCGGTTTTTCTCGGATTACTATGTTGTTGTTAATTACAAACTGTAATGTGCTACTACGAATTGTTAACAAATACTGTCAAACAGGTTGCGCCCATGTGCTGGAGCTGCTGTCTCTTATCTGTGTACTTTACTAGAAAGGTAAGGAAGCCTTAGGAGCAGCACGTCGGTGTTCCACGTCACCAAGAGACAAATAATAAATATTGCAAAATATTACACCAGTCTTGCGTGTGTGTTTCATTCATAATGTATAAAATATTATTTAAAGAACTGATAGAACGGCCAATCAAAGTAGTCAAGAGAGCGTACTCCCTAGGTCTAGAATGCTGCCCTTTTTTCCATCTGTTTTGCGCGTTTCTTATACAATATTAAAATTTTCTTAACATTAACCTAACTCAGGAGTGAATATTTACAAGCATAAATAAACTGTTTACGAAATGTCACAAGGTACCAGTTCCGTTCACTGCCTCAACTGGGAATGTCGAGGAGACTAGAAGTTGCCGCACCATAGTTCCTTCAATCCATATCAATAGACGCCCATAACTGCATGGTTGTGCCAGCTGATGTATTTAAGGCATGGATGGAACGCTACAGCCTATACCATTGATGATGTGTTGGAGTCATATGTTAACTCAATCTAAATTCTTCACTGAATTTATGAAGAACTGGAAACCGATCGCATATGATCCTGACACGTTGACATCCTGGAAAACAGGGCATATGAAGTCTACACAGGAGTATACGATGCAACATTGAAGATTATTTTCCACCACCAACTCAGAGGTTTCAGTTTCTTCAGGGTCTGCTGCCCGCCACGAATTCATCTCCTATGCCAGTCTCTTCATCTCAGAGTAGGACTTGCAACCTATGTCCTCAGTCATTTACTGGGGACACTCCAACCTCTGTTTTCCTCTAGAGTTCGTCTACGGCTCCCTCTCGTATAATGAAAGTTATTCCGTGACATCTCGTCAGACGTCCTACCATCCTGTCTATTCTTCTCATCAATGTTTTCCATATATTCCGATCCTCACCGATTCTCCGAACAACCTCCTCACTCCTTAATTTATAGGTCCACCTAATTTTCAACATTATTCTGTAACACCACATCTCAAATGCTTCGATTCTCTTCTTTTCTGGTTTCCCCACGGTCCATGTTTCACAACGGTACAATAGATTCACAGACATAGTCAAATTAAGGACTATGTTTCACGCTAGTAGAATTCTTTTGGCCAGGAATGCCCTTTTTGCAAGTGCTAGTCTACTTCTGATGTTCATGCTCCGACCGTCATAGGTTATTTTGCTGCCTAGGTAGCAGAATTCCTAAACATCATCTACTTCATGATCGCCAGACCCGATGTTTAGGTTCTCACTGTTCTCATTTTTGCTACTTCTCATTACTTTCGTCTTTCTTCGATTTACTTTCAATCAATATTCTATACTCATTAGAGTGTTCATTCCATTCAACATATCATGTAGTTCTTCTTAATTCCACTGATGACAACATTGTCATCAGTGAATCTTATATCCTTTCACCTTCAATTTTAATTCCACTCTTGAACCTCATTTTAATTTCCACAATTGCTTCTTCCATCTATAGACTGAACACTAGCGGCGAAAGATTACATCCCTCCCTTATACCCCTCTTAATCCTAGCGCTTCGCACTTCGTCTCCCACACTTACTGTTTCTTCTTGGTTCTTATAGGTACTGTATATCACCCATCTTTTCCTATAGTTTACTCCTATTTTTCTGAGCATTTTGAACATCTTCCACTAATTTATATTGTCCAACACTTTCTCCACGTCGACAAATCATATGAACGTGTCTTTATTTTTTTTTCTCAGTCCTGCTTCTGTTATCAACCGCAACGTCAGAATTGCGCCTTTACCTTTCCTAAAGCCAAATTGATCGTCATCTAACACATCTTCAATTTTCTTTTCCATTCTCCTGCAAATTATTCTTGTCAAAAACTTGGATACATGAGATGTTAAGTTACTGGTACGATAATTCTCGTATGTGTTGGCTCTTGCAGTCTTCGGAACTGTGTGGATGATGTTTTCAGAAAGTCAGATGATATATCTCCAGATTGATACATTCTACACATAAACATGAATAATCGGTTTCTTGCCACTTCCTCCAATGATTTTAGAATTTCTGATGGAATGTTATCTACTGCTTGGCCCTAATTCAGTCTTCAGTCTTCCAAACCTCTTTTAAATTCTGGTTCTAATACTGCATCCCCTGTCTCTTCTAAATCTACTCCTGTTTCTTCACATATCACGTCAGACGAATCTTCCCCTAAAATAGAGGCCTTCAGTCTATTATTTCGACCTATCTGGACCCTCCTATGTATTTAACAGCGGGATTACCTTTGCAGTTTTAATGTTACCACCCTTGCTTTTAATTTCATCGAAGATTCTTTTGACTTTACTCTATGCTAAGTCAGTCTTTGCGATAATAATTTGTTTTTCGACATCCTCACATTTTTCCTGCAGCCATATTGTTTTAACTTCCGTTTATTTCCTATTTTTTTCATTCCTAAGTGAGTTGTATTTCTGTATACCCGACTTACCCTTAATACCTTTTTTTTTACTTCCTTCTTTCATCGATCAACTGAAGTATTGCCCGTGGTTTCTTCACAGTTACCTTCTCTTTACCTACGTTTTTCTTTCCAACTTCTGTGATTGCTCTTTTTAGAGATGTCCATTCCTCTTCAACTGATCTTCCCACTCAGCTATACCTCATCGCAGTATCTATAGTCTCAGAGAATTTCAAGCGTATGTCCTCACTCCTTAGTACTTCCATAATTCACTACTAAATTGTGATCTGAGTCTATATCTGCTTCTGGATACGCGTTACAGTACAGTGTCTGATTTTGGAATCTCTCTATGACTGAGATATAACCCAACTGAAATGTTGTTACTCCCTCTACTGGCAGCACAATGCTCCGCGTCTCCTTTTACACTGGCAAGTATGCCTCCGGATAGTTTAGATTATATAGTGTATGTAAGCTCATTCCTCCCTTTATTCTCTGGTCGTGTGTGTGTGTGTGTGTGTGTGTGTGTGTGTGAGAGAGAGAGAGAGAGAGAGAGAGAGAGAGAGAGAGAGAGAGAGACTTACGGGAGTTCAACAGCGAGGTTATCAGCACCTTTCTGACTGTTCGAATCAGCGAGGTAGTAGTTTGACTTCTCCATCCTTATTCTTTTTGAAGGGAGCGACCTACGACCATACATTCTCAAAAATACCGTTTTCTCGATGCTGAGGAACGGTGAATGAGGTAACTGAGAAAACTATAATTCTGATATCTCTCTAAAATGCTGACTAAATGAATAACAACTACGTTCTCGACGATAGTTTAGGGGTACGAAATGGTTCCCTAGAAGCAACTCAGATCTGTTAATGAGAGCAATAAAACGAATGACAAACTGTATGTTTCTATAAGAGAGACTTCGAAACCGTAAGATGAAATAACACGTTCTAAATCCTGAAAGTTGGAGAGGAAAGGACAGCGATTGAATTAGTCAAAAGGTTGATAACTATTTATTTATTTGTAATTTCTGCTACCAGTCACTTTTATTTGTTTTATGTTTAATTAACATAATACAATGCGTTTCGAGTATGTTCTGTTCGCCTTCAGCCGATTATACATACATACAGACAGAGAAAAGTATGTTCGAGTATGTATAAACGCCTGATGATGAACAGAACACGTTCGAAACGCGTTGTATTATGTTATATTAAACAAAAAACAAATAAAAGTGGCTGGTAGCAGAAATTACAAATAAGTAATTATCCCACACAGTCACGGTTGACAAACGTAGCCACTATGGCCAAAAGTAATTGATAACTATTATACTAGAACCAAGGCCGAGAACAAACTGTTTTTAGAAGTTGGTATTACACGACGAACCGTCGGTTGTCTCTACGCAAATAACAGAAAGCAGCAGTGAATGAGCACCTCTTCTGTGAGTTATCGATTTAGAGAAAGCTTTCTTACTCATGCGAAACATGGAATTGAATATATGTAAATGAGTTTGTTCCAGAATATAAGCACTATAGGTACAGATTCATTTAAAGAAAAGCACTACAGCCATAAACTGACTGCTAAATCGTTGTCGTAAACCCGTTACATAGCAGTTGTTAGTTAATTCTGACACACTACGTACGAGATAAAGCGCGGCGCTGAGAACACGCGAGGAATGCACCTTTGTTTGTCCACGACTGCTCATTATCTTATCTGCAATTACACCACGCGTTTTCTGTGGAGTATGCAGCAGCAACCTATTTTTGGACTACGTTAGCATTCCCAAGAAGGTAGCGCGCTTTGAACAGGGTTATTCTGCCTAACAAAATGTTTCTAAGAATTTCCCACAAAATATTTACGCAGCTTACACCACAAGAGTAATCCTGGCATGAATATAATAGTTATAATAAATGAAAGATCGCCGGCCGGGGTGGCCGAGTGGTTCTAGGCGCTACAGTCTGGAAACACGCGACCGCTACGGTCGCAGGTTCGAATCCTGCGTCGGGCATGGGTGTGTGTGATGTCCTTAGGTTAGTTAGGTTTAAGTAGTTCTAAGTTCTAGGGGACTGATGACCTCAGAAGTTAAGTCCCATAGTGCTCAGAGCCATCTGAACCTTTTTTTTTTTTTTAATATCATTATTTCCCGTTCTCTTTCCCAATATTACAGTTTTGTAACTGTGCATATTATCTGCTGAAAGTCATTTACTGCTTGCTTTATTTATAAAAATTTGGCTAGTTGCCATATTTCTTCAAATAGTTGTTGTTGTTGTTGTTGTTGTTCTTGATGTTGTCTTCAGTCCGAAGACTGGTTTGATACATCTTCCCAAGCTAATCTGTCCTGTGTACGCATCTTTATTGCTGCGTAACTACTGTAACTTACATCCATTTGAGCGAGTTCCGCCACTGGTAGCTGAGTAGTCAGCGCGACGGAATGTCATACCTAACGCCCCGGGTTCGGTTCCCGGCTGGGTCGGAGATTTCCTCCGCTCAGGGACTGGGTGTTTGTTGTCCTTATCATCATCATTCCATTCCGCATCGACACGCAAGTGGCCGAAGTGGCGTCCACTCGAAAGACCTGCACCAGGCGAACGGTCTACCCGACGGAAGGCCCTAGCCACACGGCATTTCCATTTTCATTTGAGCCATCTTACTGTTAAATCCAGGCCACCATCCGCAATTTCTGTGCTCTCCCCCTTTATCACTATACTCTTCCTATTTTTCGCTCTTGATCTAAGTATTTGTAACTACCTTTTAAGTTAAGAGCGATTTCATTGGAGGACGGATAAAGCACTAAATATTAATGCACTTTTCGTTTGTATTTACACGAAGCCCAGTGAAACTAGCTTCAGAATGTAGTCGCTGGCTATCAGCGAAGATATGGCAGAGGTTGCTGGGATCGGCGAAATTACCAAGTTTTGAAAAACTGTCTTTCTTCTAATTTTCAATTTAAAAATTATATTCAGGGCAAAGTTGAGCTCCGTATATGTTTTGACTTCATTTAAAACCGGTGGATAATGGATAAAGCAGCTTAAGTGCTCTATTGAAAGAACTATTTTTGGAATTACGTGAAATCGAAAAATGTTGCAGGTTCTATTTTTAGTAAATAGTCGCCTATAAACGTGCAATATGTTCTTGCGTGGTGGTGGAATTTTGAAATGATCAAACCAAATAGTGTTACCAGACATATCGCCTACCAAAATAAATTTCACGCAGTTGAAAATCTTAAAAAATGGGATTTTGGAATGGGGGTTTCCTCAAACTACCAGAAGAGAAAGTTATGTTCAGTTTCAACTAAGAACTGAATATTTTTCTTATCACTCAACCCGCATTGCATCGGAAAGTCCACAGCAGTTTCATTTACGTCCTATTAACTCAAACTAAAAGACAAGAGTAGTACATTGAATGCTATACAAAACAACCGCACAACGATTTTGATACATCTCTTTAAATACGTTGTTAAAGTACATGTGGTCGCTTATACCAAATATGGAAAAATCGCGGGAATAGGATGCCTGAATATAAAAGCAGACGCCAGCCAAGCCTTACAAGTTGCGCTGTTATATTTGACAACGGTCGGCACCCGTGCAATGGCCTTGACACGCTGCAAGCGTCAGTCGTCGTCAGATCAGTGTTCTAAGTAGTTGTGAGTGCACTGTATCGAAAGCAAGTGAAAACGAACGTAGGCTCGTGTAGTGAGTATTCCTGTAAGCAAGGGAGCCGAAGAGTTACGCCTTTGCCTGTGGCTTCTGGGATCAGTGAAAGTACGAAGTTTTGGAAAACGTTTTTTTCTAATTTTCACTTTAAAACTTGGGCCAAAGTGTGTGTTGAGTGACCGTGATGGACAGTCACTGAAGAGGCTTTTGACGAAAATAAGAGAGGACAACAACTGCAAAAGTCGCTGCAGTGCTGAATGACGCACTGACCGAACACTCTTAACTCCAGAAATTCTTCCAATCCATATGTGGCATATAGCAAACCAGTGCTTAGCAGTATGGTTAAAAACAGTCTTGCTTGCAATTTTATTTTTTTTTATTTTTCAACTATGCGTTTCGCCTTATTTAGGCATCTTCAGGTTGATCTTAATTTGGTATTTCTTAGAACGATCCTTTAGACAGTGTAGACAAAGGGCATCGTCGAATACATCAGACCAAAATCGCTTTCGCTAAACTCAGTAAAAACTTTTCTAGATGGACGTGAATGACTCCAAGGTCTACATAACGCGTTCCTGTTCACAAGAGAAAGTAACACTGTCTAAGAAATACCAAATTAAGGTCAACCTGAACATGCCTAAATAAGGTGAAACCCGTAGTTGAAAAATAAAAAACTAAAATTGCTACCAGCACTGTTTTTAACCAATACTGTTTTCAACCAATCCTCTTAGCTCCAAAACAGCACCAAGGAAACCCCATGATTAGGGAAATGCAGGGCAAAGTGGAATTTCAAAACCACTCACCAGTGATGCAAATGCTTGTAACAGGAAAATGTGGTGCTGAAGCCATAAAAACTTGACTATGGAGCAATGAAAGAGTGTCATTCAGTCAGATGAGTCTTGTTCACACTGGTTCCAACTTTAGGCCTAGTCTGCGTCCCCAGAGTGAAACATGGTGGAGGTTCAGTGATGATGTGGACAGCTGTATAGTGGTATTCCATGGGCCCCATGCGTACACTGCAATGTCGCATTAATGTCAAGGGCCAAGTGACCATTTTGGCTGATAAATTCCATCCCCTGGAACAACGTTTGTTTTCCAAAGGCGACGATGTGTTCCAAGGCGACAGGGCCCCTCTTCACACAGCTCGCATCATCCCTGACTGGTGAGCATGAGGGTGAAATTTCGAATTTCCCCTGGTTACCACACTCACGAGCTCGCTGTGACCCACTTCTGAGACGAAGGTGCGTGATGGCTTCTATCATCGTTACCTGAACTTGGCACTATTTTGCAGGAAGAATGTTACACCATTCCCTCGAAAACCATACAGGACTTGAATATACACTACTGGCCATTAAAATTGCTACACCACGAAGATGACCTGCTACAGGCGCGAAATTTAACCGACAGGAAGATATGCAAATGATTAGCTTTTCAGAGCATTCACGCAAGGTTGGCGCCGGCGGCGACACCTACAACGTCCTCACATGAGGAAAGTTTCCAACCGATTTCTCATACACAAACAGCAGTTGACCAGCGTTGCCTGGTGAAACGTTGTTGTGATGCCTCGTGTAAGGAGGAGACATTTGTATCATCACGTTTCCAGCTTTGGTAAAGGTCGGATTGAAGCCTATCGCGAATGCGGTTTATCATATCGCGACATTGCTGCTCGCGTTGGTCGAGATCCAATGACTGTTAGCAGAATATAGAATCGGTGGGTTCAGGAGGGTAATACGGAACGCCGTGCTGTATCCCAACGGCCTCGTATCACTAGCAGTCGAGATGACAGGCATCTTATCCGCATGGCTGTAACGTATCGTGCAGCCACGTCTCGATCTCTGAGTCAACAGATGGGGACGTTTGGAAGAAAACAACCACCTGCACGAACAGTTCGACGACGTTTGCAGCAGCATGGACTATCATCTCCGAGACCATGGCTGTGGTTACCCTTGACGCCGCATCACAGACAGGAGCGCCTGCGATGGTGTACTCAACGACGAACCTGGGTGCACGAATGGCAAAACGTCATTTTTTCGGATGGATCTATGTCCTGTTTACATCATCACGATGGTCGCATCCGTGTTTGGCAACATCGCGGTGAACACACATTGGAAGCGTGTATTCGTCAGCGTCATACTGGCCTATCACCCGGCGTGATGGAATGGGGTGCCATTGGTTACACGTCTCGGTCACCTCTTGTTCCCACCAACGGCACTTTGAACAGTGGACGTTACATTTCAGATGTGTTACGACCCACGGCTCTACCCTCTTTCGATTCCTGCGAAACCCTACATTTCAGTAGGATAATGCACGACCGCATATTGCAGGCCCTGTACGGGCCTTTCCGGATACAGAAAATGTTCGACTGCTGCCCTGACCAGCACATTCTCCAGATCTCTCACCAATTAAAAACGTCTGGTCAATGGTGGCCGAGCAACTGGCTCGTCACAATACGCCAGTCACTACTCTTGATGAACTGTGGTATCGTGTTGAAGCTGCATAGGCAGCTGTACCTGAACACGCCATTCAAGCTCTGTTTGACTCAATGACCAGGCGTCAAGGCCGTTATTACGGCCAGAAGTGGTTTTCTGGATACTGATTTCTCAGGATCGATGAACCCAAATTGCGTGAAAACGTAATTACATGTCAGTTCTAGTATATTTGTCCAATGAATACCCGTTTATCATCTGGATTTCTTCGTGGTGTAGCAATTTTAATGGCCAGTAGTGTATCCTTTCCGAGACGACTGGAAGCTGTTTTGAATGTCAAGGATTTTCCCACAGTGCACTAGGCACGCTAATGTATTTCTGGCGTTTCCAGAATTTTGTACACCTCCTGTATTCGCTACTCATCTCTCTCATCTAGTCACGCAAGAGAACTCCTCGCAGAAGGGAGCAAGGACCGCAGACCTTGAATGGAAGTCCCTTCTTGCGGCTCGTGGGATGAGCGCGCTGCGTCGTGAATGGAGTTCTTCGCACCGTGTGGGCCACCATTGAGGCTGCCCGTTATCAGCCTGCAGGGACGGGGCAGTGCTCCGCGGAGCCTGCAGGCACGCGTGCTGCCGCGTCGTTAGTTCCAGCTGCCGCCGCGTCTGCCGGCTTTTTGCACTCGCCTCCCTCCACACACGAGCCACAGGCGTGCGCGATAATGATGCGCTTCCTCTACGCAGCTGCCTTTCTCGCCGTGAGTTGTGTAGTAAAAACCATCTCGTGACACTGGGTCACATTTTCTGTGCCGCAGGCGAAAACGGGGGAGAACTCTCTGAAAAGTCACTCCCTCCCCCATCAGGAGAAAACACGATCGGTTTCTCTAAATCCATTGAGGATCGGTATGAATGAGTTGCTCTTTACAATATACAGAATAAAAATAACCAGGCATTAATGCCTGTGAGAAGGTCTTTGTACCGAATACGTGAGACGATACGGCAATATCTGATAACGAAGAGGACTGCGTCCAGGTTCCGATTGGAGGTGCGATGGGCACTGGAAAGTCGCTTTGCTAAGATGTTTTAGGTTTCACAATTACACTGTAAGACAAAAAAGTCCACGCACCACGAAAGAATTATCCAAAGGGGACAGAAATCGCTAGATGTGATGTACATGTACAGACAAACAAATGATTACAATTTCAGAGAAATTAGATGATTTATTCAAGAGAAAGCGCTTCACGAATTGACCAAGTTCTGGTCCTTACGCATGACATAAACTGATAGAGTTGTAGTATGTTCTCCTGAGTGATATCTGCTAAGTTCTATCTGATCGGCACATGAGATCGTCAATATCATGAGCTGGTTGGAAGACCCTGCCCGTAATGCTCCAAACATTCACTAATTGGGAGGAGATCGGACGGTTTTGCCGGTCAAGGAATGGTTTTGAAAGCACGAAAACAAGCAGCAAAAACTCTCATTATGTGTGGGCGGTAATTGTCTTGCCAAAATGCAAGCCCAGGTTGGCCTGCCACGAAGGGCAACAAAACGTGGTGTTGCAATAGATGACGTACAGCTGCGATGTAACGGTGCCGCGGTTGGCAACTAAAGGGGTCCGGCACGATGACGGTACGATGACAACGGGATGGAGAAACAGCACAATATCTGCTGAACAAACTCCTTCCGGAGGACGCCATCCACACAGACACACAGGAAAAGACCGTTCTGAGGCATGAATTACACGAACCATATAACATAATTACTATCACCCGTCCCTTTGCGCACGAGGAAGTTGCGGTAGCGATAATTAAAAAATAAGAAAGCACCAGGACCGGATAGGCTCCATGCAGAGGTGCTTAAGAGGCTAGCACCACAGATCACCCCTTACTTAACAGAACTATTAAATGACAACTTGCGGCTAGGCCGCGTACCGACAATCTTGAAAACATCAAGCGCAGTTATTATACGTAAGTCAGCAGACAGAGATCCATCAGATGCTAAATCATGCAGACCAATATTTCTAATAAATACCATAGCAAAAGTCCAAGAGAGGCTACTGTGCGACCGCTTGCAGGCTCACAGAGCCCTATTTGGACTAAACCCACAACAGTTTGGATTTAGAAAAGGCAAAAGCGCTGATGACGCAATTAACACAACTCTCGAAATTACACAAAATACAGACAACAAATACTCATTATGATTGACATGCAGGGGCTTTTGACAACCTGTGGTGGCCAGCTTTGTTTCTGAGGTTACGCCAGATGGAAGTACCCGCAGCCCTATACAATAATCTATTAGACTACTACAGGGATAGTATATTGGAATGGCTTGTGGGTAACCAGAAAGTAATAAGGAAAATTATCAAAGGTTGTCCCCAGGTTTCGATCTGTGGGCCTATCTTTAGGGACATAATCTTCGAACCCCTCCTGCAACTGCTGGATGGGCACAACAGGACAGATGGAGTTGTCGCATATGCAGACGACCTGCTTGTCGTCATCTCAGCAAACACAGGAGCCTAGCTAGAGGAGAAGGCGAGTGTCACATTACAACAGTAACCAATGGTGCAACACAAACAAGCTCAAGACAGTGGGTAACAAAACAACGTACACGCTTCTGAAAGGTAAATTATAACGCAATCCATCAGTCAAAATAGAGGAGAACAACATAAAAAGAACGAGAGTAACCCGCTACTTGGGCGTACTGATAGAAAAAATCTCAGAAGAATGCCATAAAGAGTAAAGGCGCGACAGACCGTACAGACGACAAACGTAGATGCAGCGTCTACATAGACGCCATAGCGTGGAGGATGAAAACCGAGACAGAAAGAAGACCGACAGAATGTACAGATATCACAATAGATTACACATAACTAAAGCTCAACATGAATAGATGTGGCCGTGCGGTTCTAGGCGCTACAGTCTGGAACCGCGTGACCGCTACGGTCGCAGGTTGTGTGTGATGTCCTTAGGTTAGTTAGGTTTAAGTACTTCTAAGTTCTAGGGGACTGATGACCACAGCAGTTAAGACCCATAGTGCTCAGAGCCATTTGAACCATTTTTTTTGTTTTTTTTTTTTTAATAGATGTTAACAGTGTCGGCGCACCGTCGCAATTGCCACAGGCAAACACGGCACTTTAAAACCTGTCAATAGCGTAATTATCTTATGAACGGCTTTAGTAATTTGCAAAGCAATTGTAGATTAGCACAGATCTTCTTAGTTAAAGGTAAGCAAAGGATTGGAGACTGAGGATCAATGGCTTGACGACTAATTCCAAGGCTTTCATCTTCAGTTCCCCAGGGTGGAGGGACTATAAATTTCTTCCTTTCCTATCTTCTTTCCTCTTCTTCATTCTAAACTATATTTTTGTATTTATTTTTCAAAATTTAAATTTCATGTAAAATTTTGCTAAACGGTTTGGGAAAGCTGCCTTAAAGAAAAGAAAAGAAAGACAAATAGCAAACAAAGATGACCAAGTAAAAGAAAACAAAATAAAAGCCAAAATCAAAACACGATCATCTATGACCCGCCTCCACGTGGAGTGATTGGGCAACGGTGCGATCGGATGCGGGCACTGGTGCGGAGGTTCAGCCACATCAGCGCCCATATACCGATCGCAGCGGCCAAGTGGTCAATAAAGACCCACCTTAAGCAATCAGGTGGTGGGTCGTAAAATCAGGGTGGCAAGTGGAAAAAAAACGTAGCCCTCCTATGAAAAGAATCGTCAGGCCGTATGGCAGGCGACAGGTTGGTATCTCACCCACCGCAGTCCGGAGAGTCTCCAGACACGTCTTCGGCCTGGAATTTCACAGTAAAGACACCCCGGGCAGCTGTGGGATACCAACCTCACTGTCTCCCACCATACGGCCCGAGGAGCAGGAATGATTTGGGATGCCATTTCTTTCCATAGAGGACCCCTTTGGTCATCATCTGCTGCCCCCTTACAGCACAGCGGCACGTCGGCCTCAGGCTATGCGTCGTTTTGTTGCCCTTCATGAGAATCCATCCTGGGATAACACACCAGCAAGATAATGCCCGCCCGCACAGATTTTCTACTGCTTTTCTTCGTTCTTGTCAAACACTACCCTGACCCGCAAAGTCGCCGGAACTCTATCCATTTGAGAACGTTTGGAGCATTACGCGAAGAACCTTCGAATCAGTCAGGATTTTGACGGTATAGTGCGCCAACTGGCACGATATCTTTCAGGAGAACATCAAGAAATTCAGTCAACTAGAGTCAAGCCGAATAACTGCTTGCAAAGGGGGCCAGAGGAGGACCAGAGCGTTATTGACTTGCTTATTTTGACACCACTGCCGCTTTCCGTCTCTTGCTGTACACTATGACGAGAACAATAACTTCCTTTTCTCATGCAATATATCGTACACAATTTCTTAATAAGCGCTATCCCGACGCTCGGGTTCTCTGCCTTGTGGTCTTTGTCCATCTCTGAAGCTCCACTCTATTACTGCCTTTGTGCATCTTCCGTCATCTCTTAGTGTGATAGTGCGATCTGTCCTATCCATTTCAGTTTTAGATCCTTTACCCTTTCGACAACATACTGTACTCTTCTTATTGCTGCATGATGGAAAAGACCGCTTCAGCAGTATGATAAATCTTTACGTATCATATAGCCGAAGCGATCTTTTTCACCGCGGTGAATGTCCACAGTACAAAATTTGCTGCCTGTTATTGCTTTTACGTTTCCAGTTCTTTTCCGATCTTTCTCAGTGAGATCCCGGAGTGACCCTTCCATAGCTCTCTCTGCTACTCTGGGCGGGATTTTGCATTAAATTCACAGCTGACAATATTTCACCTTTAGAACTATTAAAATAAGTGCATTTAAAGAAAGACACAGAATTGTTTATACTGGCACAAATATTCGAACAAGAGTTCTGAAACTCACTTTTTCTCATCCTTATCAAATCCCTTCTCCGTTACTCTAAACGAAATAAGATGTTTGTATCATTCATTTGATGTGATTGTGCCACGTTTCCGAGGGTTGTATACTTCACAACAGTAGAAAATACACTTACTTGACCTCACAATAAGTAGAAAGAACAACACCCGTGATTTAACAATACATAAAATAAGAACCCACTAGCAGTCAGAACGAAGCGGCTAAAATTAAATAAGCTATGCAACAAAATTAAGTCACTTCCTTGAAATCCCCTCATTTTCTCCCATAGCAACTCAGGAGTTCGAAGTATGGCACGAAGTTGCCTACAACCATCATCTCTAATGGTGCAATAGCGTGGCGCTTCCCGACGTCACCCTTGGGCTCGAGGACGCAAGGTATCGACATGTGCCAACTCCGAAGTTCATGTGAGGGGTAAGTCGGGTTAGTGATGAAACATTGCCACCATATTTCACAACAGTCCTAAGCAATGCCACTTTGGACGTGCCACACGGGGAAGGTCGACACACCAACCCTTACCCACATCTCACCCCCTTCCTTGACGTCTTGTGACTAAGGTCGGAACCTCGACGCCCAACGTTGAAATCACGCGGAGTTCTTAAGGGTGGCCAAGGAAAACATTTCGGACTCATTACTGCTCAGAATAGACACGAGAAGTCCTCAGGAGTTGTCACAAAGAATGTGAATAAAACCTCTACTTCGCCTGGGGCGTTCATTTCCACAAGTTTCGCTGTCGAAACCGACAATTTGCAGTACAATATGCAATAGGACAACATTTTTGACAAGTTTCGACATCACTGAACCTTCCGGATAATGGAATCCTTCTCTGAAGATATCGTGCTGCTGAAAATTCATTGAACATCATCTCAAAGCTTTGGAGTGTAACGCGACCGCAATTTTTACTACATACAGGGTGGAACCACTAGGGACCGTTCAATCCCATTCGACGGAATTTAAACGTAGCAGATTTCTCTGTCTCTGCTTTTTCATTCACCTTTCCTCGTGTCCTGCTGTCAACTGTGCACGGGGAGAGGGCGAGTGCGACGTAGACTCGCATGTGAATAAATGAATGAAATAGTGAATGGACCCTTTAAGACGCTTCAGTTTGGAAACACCTTTGGGTCACGTGCGCACCGTTGTTGGGCTCTCTAAAAATGTCCTAGGTGCTGGTGGGACAGGCATCTCTTTCAGCACCCCTCAGATTTCGCATGTGGCCTGAAGCACTACTGCAGCTGCGTAGCACCACTCAAATGGTTCAAATGGCTCTGAGCACTATGGGACTTAACTTCTGAGGTCATCAGTCCCCTAGAACTTAGAAACTACTTAAACCTAACTAACCTAAGGACATCACACACACCCATGCCCGAGGCAGGATTCGAACCTGCCACCGTAGCGGTCGCGCGGTTCCAGATTGTAGCGCCTAGAACCGCTCGGTCACCCCGGTCGGCATAGCGCCTCTCAGCTGTATCGTTTTGTTGAACAAACAAATAATTCTGCAGACAGCTCTTGCACAGTGTGGTGTGTCTTTTTCTCTTGTTATCACTGTTGTTTTCAGTGCACGGTAAAGGTACTGTAAATAACGACGTTTGCCTTAAGCTCTGGCTCATATCAACGCAGACAAATCACAGTGTTTGTTTCGTTTTACAAAATTGTGGTACAGAGATAGCGGTCTTCTGCTGAAATTAGCCAAGCCGTTGTTGTGTCTGCAGGCTGTAGGGCAAAGTTATAAATTGTGAAAGTTTTAGATTTGTCGCAGAGCGTAGGAAGAATGCTGAAAAGATATTGGGAATCACGTCCTACTAGTTCACGTCCAGATCAGGACCATCGCTGTTGCATTACACAAATAGAGGAATACGCTGTTGGACGGCAGGTACCCCAGGACCCACGTCGGAGAGCACAGGCTCATACCAGTCGCCATGATGCTGCTGTTGGTCAAGTGGTATCAACACAGGCAATTCCATAACGGTTGAGGAAACTGTGCATTCATCCATACAAGTCAGTGTTGGTGCCCAACTTGATATGCGCATATCATGTAGTTAGAGTGCAGTTTGGCAGATAGCATGTGCAATGGGGTATATGGTGTTGGCCTTGACTTTCACAGATGAGCCATATTTCTCCAGGGAGAGGCCCATCACGGAAGGATCCATGATTTCCATCGCACTGTGGAGGACAGGAATCATCTGGATGTCAACCACCTACAGTCAGACTTTGGGGCTGGGTCTGACTTGGTTTGGGGAGGCTTGAGATTGAACAGGAAAACACCCCTCCTCATCATATCACGCCCAGCGCTGAAAGCCCAGTCCTATCTGGATAAGACAGTAGAGCCATATGCAATTCTAGAAGCTGCAATGTTTACTTTGCACTTCATGCACTTCACACTGACACAGACGAGTGCAGTGTCTCAGATTTCCCAGATCGCTCGAAAAAATGAAGCAGGCGCCACGGTGGTGGTACGGTCTCTCAACAGCCTTGACTTAAGGACGATGGAATATGTGTGGGATTTCATGGATTGATGGCGTGGTTGCCTAAAACCTCAGCCACCAGTAATTGAAGAATTGATTGATGCATCACAAATCTTTTTTTTGGCCAGTCTTCTCACTGGTTTTATGCGGCCCACCACGAATTCCTCTCCTGTGCTAACCTCTTCATCTAAGAGAAGCACTTGCAACCTACTTCCTCAATTATTTGCTGGATGTAGTCAATGTATTCGAATCTGTCTTCCACTACAGTTTTTGCCCTCTACAGCTCCCTCTAGTATCATGGAAGTCATTCCCTCATGTCTTAACAGATGTCCTATCATCCTGTCCCTTCTCCTTATCAGTGTTTTCCACATATTCCTCTCCTCTCCGAGTCTGTGCAGAACCTACTCATTCCTTACCATCTCAGTCCACCAAATTTTCAACATTCGTCTGTAGCACCACATCACAAATGCTTCGATTCCCTTCTATTCCGGTTTTCCCACAGTCCATGTTTCACTACCATACAATGCTGTACTCCAAACGTACATTCTCAGAAATTTCTTCCTCAAATTAAGGCCGATATTTGATATTAGTAGACTTCTCTTGCTCAGGAATGCCCTTTCAGCCATTGCTAGTCTGCTTTTAATGTCCTCCTTGCTTCGTCCATCATTGGTTATTTTACTGCCTAGGAAGCAGAATTCCTTAACTTCAGCTACATCGTGACCATCAGTATTATATATTATAATAATTGGATATAATAAATAAGATTAATAATATTAAATATAAAATATTAATTAAGTTTCTCGCTGTTTTCATTTCTACTACTTCTCATTACCTTCGTCTTTCTTCGATTTATTCTCAATCCATACTCTGTACTCATTACGCTGTTCATACCGTTCAGCAGATCATGTAATTTTTCTTCACTTTCACTCAGGATAGCAGAGTCATCAGCGAATCGTATCATTGATATCCTTTCACCTTGAATTTTAATTCCACTTCTGAACCTTTCTTTTATTTCAATCATTTCTTCATAGATGTATGGATGGAACAGTAGGGGCGAAAGACTACATACTTGTCTTACAACCTTTGTAATACACTCCTGGAAATTGAAATAAGAACACCGTGAATTCATTGTCCCAGGAAGGGGAAACTTTATTGACACATTCCTGGGGTCAGATACATCACATGATCACACTGACAGAACCACAGGCACATAGACACAGGCAACAGAGCATGCACAATGTCGGCACTAGTACAGTGTATATCCACCTTTCGCAGCAATGCAGGCTGCTATTCTCCCATGGAGACGATCGTAGAGATGCTGGATGTAGTCCTGTGGAACGGCTTGCCATGCCATTTCCACCTGGCGCCTCAGTTGGACCAGCGTTCGTGCTGGACGTGCAGACCGCGTGAGACGACGCTTCATCCAGTCCCAAACATGCTCAATGGGGGACAGATCCGGAGATCTTGTTGGCCAGGGTAGTTGACTTACACCTTCTAGAGCACGTTGGGTGGCACGGGATACATGCGGACGTGCATTGTCCTGTTGGAGCAGCAAGTTCCCTTGCCGGTCTAGGAATGGTAGAACGATGGGTTCGATGACGGTTTGGATGTACCGTGCACTATTCAGTGTCCCCTCGACGATCACCAGTGGTGTACGGCCAGTGTAGGAGATCGCTCCCCACACCATGATGCCGGGTGTTGGCCCTGTGTGCCTCGGTCGTATGCAGTCCTGATTGTGGCGCTCACCTGCACGGCGCCAAACACGTATACGACCATCATTGGCACCAAGGCAGAAGCGACTCTCATCGCTGAAGACGACACGTCTCCATTCGTTCCTCCATTCACGCCTGTCGCGACACCACTGGAGGCGGGCTGCACGATGTTGGGGCGTGAGCGGAAGACGGCCTAACGGTGTGCGGGACCGTAGCCCAGCTTCATGGAGACGGTTGCGAATGGTCCTCGCCGATACCCCAGGAGCAACAGTGTCCCTAATTTGCTGGGAAGTGGCGGTGCGGTCCCCTACGGCACTGCGTAGGATCCTACGGTCTTGGCGTGCATCCGTGCGTCGCTGCGGTCCGGTCCCAGGTCGACGGGCACGTGCACCTTCCGCCGACCACTGGCGACAACATCGATGTACTGTGGAGACCTCACGCCCCACGTGTTGAGCAATTCGGCGGTACGTCCACCCGGCCTCCCGCATGCCCACTATACGCCCTCGCTCAAAGTCCGTCAACTGCACATACGGTTCACGTCCACGCTGTCGCGGCATGCTGCCAGTGTTAAAGACTGCGATGGAGCTCCGTATGCCACGGCAAACTGGCTGACACTGACGGCGGCGGTGCACAAATGCTGCGCAGCTAGCGCCATTCGACGGCCAACACCGCGGTTCCTGGTGTGTCCGCTGTGCCGTGCGTGTGATCATTGCTTGTACAGCCCTCTCGCAGTGTCCGGAGCAAGTATGGTGGGTCTGACACACCGGTGTTCAAAAATGGCTCTGAGCACTATGGGACTTAACTTCTAAGGTCATCAGTCCCCTAGAACTTAGAACTACTTAAACCTAACTAACCTAAGGACATCACACACATCCATGCCCGAGGCAGGATTCGAACCTGCGACCGTAGCGGTCACGCGGTTCCAGACTGTAGCGCCTTTAACCGCTTGGCCACACCGGCCGGCCACACCGGTGTCAATGTGTTCTTTTTTCCATTTCCCGGAGTGTATTAACACTTAGTTTCTTGGTCGTCCATTCTTATTATTCCCTCTTGGCTCATATTGTATATGATTCGTCTCTCCCTATAGCTTACTCCTACGTTTCTCAGAATTTAGAACATCTTCCACTGTTTTACATTGTCGAAGGCTTTTGCAGGTCGAGAAATCCTATGAATTGTCTTGATTTTCCTTCCATTATTAACCGCAACATCAGAAATGCCTCTGTCGTGCCTTTAAAATTAAACCACGTTCATACAGGCCTTGGAAGGCCCAACGGTACTAACCGGCCACCGTGCCATCCTCAGTCCACATGCATCACTGGATGCGGATATGGAAGGGCATGTGGTCAGCACACCGCTCTCCCGGCCGTATGTCAGTTTACGAGACTGGAGCCGCCACTTCTCTATCAAGTAGCTCCCCAGTTTGCGTCACAAGGGCTGAGTGCTCACTGCTCGCCAACAGCGCTCAGTAGAACGAATGGTCACCCATCCACGTTGTAGCCCAGCCCGACAGCGCTTAACTTCGTAGATCTGACGGAAACCGGTATTACCACTGTGGCAAGGCCGTTGCTCTCGTGCCTTTACCTTTCCTAAAGCCAAACTGATCGTCATCTAGCACATCCTCAATTTTCTTTTGCATTCTTCTGTATATTATTCTTGTAAGCAACTTGGATGCACGAGCTAACAGCTGATTGTGCGATAATTCTCGTACTTGCCAGCTGTTGCAGTCTTCGCAATTGTGTGGATGATGCTTTTCCGAAAGTCAGATGGTATGTCGCCAGACTCATACATTATACACACCAACGTTAATAGTTGTTTGTCGCCACTTCCCCAATGATTTCAAATATTCAGATGGAATGTTATCTATCCCTTCTGCCTTATTTTATCTTAGGTCCTCCAAAGTTCTTTTAAATTCTGATTCTAATACTGGATCCACTATCTCTTCTAAATCTTCCCCTTCATAGAGGCTTTCAGTGTATTCTTGCCACCTATCCGCTCTCTCCTCTGCATTTAACAGTGGAATTACCGTTGCCGTCTTCATGTTATCACCCTTGCTTTTAAGGTCACCGAAGGTTGTTTTGACTTTCCTGTATGCCGAGTCTGTCCTTCCGATAATCATTTCTTTTTCGATGTCTTCACATTTTTCCTGCAGCCATTTCGTCTTAGCTACCCTGCACTTCCTATTTATTTCATTCCTCAGCGACTTCTATTTCTGTTTCCTGAGTTTCCCGGAACATTTTTGTGCTTCCTCCTTTCATCGATCAATTGAAGTATTTCTTCTATTACCCATGGTTTCTTCGCAGTTACCTTCTTTGTACCTATGTTTTACTTCCCAACTTCTGTGATGGCCCTTTTTAGAGATGTCCATTCCTCTTCAACTGTACTGCCTATTGAGCTATTCCTTATTGTTGTATCTATAGCCTTAGAGAACTTCAAGCGTGTCTCGTCATTCCTTAGAACTTCCGTATCCCACTTCTTTGCGTATCGATTCTTCCTGACTAATATCTTAAACTTCAGCTTATTTTCATCACTGTTATATTCCGATCTATGTCTGCTCCTGGGTACACCTTATAATCCAATATCTGATTTCAGAATCTCTGTCTGACCCTGACGTAATCTAACTGAAGTCTTCACGTATCACGGGGCCTTTTCCAAGTATACCTCTCCCTATTGTGATTCTTGAACAAAGTTCTCGTGCCTGCATCCGTGGTCTAGGGGGCCGGCATGGCAGCTCAGCTGGTTGACCTCTGTAATAAAAAAACTGAGTGGAAGGATCAGCAAACGAACTTTAACGGGTGTCATCCGCAACGACCAAACACAACGATCATCAACGAACAAAATGCAAAAAAAAGGTAGCGTCTTTGATTTATAATAAAAACGTCTTTGTTCCCGGGTTCGAATCCCCCGCAGTCTAAATTTTGATTAATAATCAGCATTGATGGCCGAAGACTTCCAGCTTAAGAAGTCACCCCTCATTCTACCAACGGCCTCGTCAAAGATGGCGGAGGAGCGGACAGGGTTTCAAGGCACTCTCTTGTCCTAGGGGTATGAAATTGCCCCTAAAGGCGGAAGAATCAGCAATGATCAACGACATGAGTATGCAGAACGCAATGGAAACCACTGCATTAAAGACACGTAACGTGAATCCACAGGACGTGTGGCACGTAATTGAAGAAGAGTCTTGATGATCTCTCCATTGGCAAAAGATTCCGGAATAGTCCCCCATTCGGATCTCCGGAAGGGGACTGTCAAGGAGGAAGTTACCATGAGAAAAAGATTGATAACTTTCTACGAGCTGGGACGTGGAATGTCAGAAGCCTGAACGTGGTAGGGAAACTAGAAAATCTGAAAAGGGAAATGCAAAGGCTCAACGTAGACATAGTAGGGGTCAGTGAAGTGAAGGGAAAGAAGGATCTCTGGTCAGATGAGTATAGGGTAATATCAACAGCAGCAGAAAGTGGTATAACGGGAGTATGATTCGTTTTGGATAGTAAGGTAGGGCAGAGAGTGTGTTACTGTGAACAGTTCAGTGATAGGGTTGTTCTTATCTGAATCAACAGCAAAGCAACATCGACAACGATAGTTCAGGTATACATGCCGTCGTCGCAAGCTGAAGAGATAGAGAAAGTGTATGAGGATACTGAAAGGTTAAATACAGTATGCAAATTGATGCGAGAATCTAATAGTCATGGGAGACTGGAATGCAGTTGTAGGGGAAGGAGTAGAAGAGAAGGTTACAGGGAACATGCGCTTGGGACAAGTAATGAGAGAGGAGAAAGACTAATTGAGTTCTATGACAAAACATCTACAACAATATCCGCCAAGCCCATATAAATACCTTGACGTGCAACTGTAGTTGCCGATGCTACGTTGTTCTTGAAAATTCATTCGAATCATTAAAAAGTCATTAAAATCAGAGCATGTGATCTTTCTTTGCCCTGTAAATGATTTGATGGTACTTCATAACAAAATAAGTGAATGGCGCTATAGCACAGCATTTGTGCTTGATGTCCACATGTGAAGTCTGAAGGTTGCCTATTTCACTGGCCCCTGGCAGTCGGTGAACAGGCGTCTGTGTTGATAGAAACTTTTAAAGTGCCCAACAGAGGTGCATGGGTGGCACCAAGTGTGTTACCAAACTGGGGAGTCTCAGTGGGGCCTTTCACGTTGTGTCATTGTCAGTTTTCACATTTCTTCAAATTGTTTTTAATGCTGCTTAGCGATTCCGTCTTGTATACCGGAACAAAAATTGCAACGATGTCACATTCAGTGGCTCGCGTGCTCAGCGATATCCTTAGAGAAGAAGTGAATCATCTGAGTAGTGTCAGCAATGTCAGAGGCTGACAAAAGCGTCGTTCTTTTGTCAATCATACCGCAAAGTGTCGTTATCCACTTCGAAACGTGTGCAAATGAATGCCCAAGGGACATGCAAGTTACATTCTCTTCCTTTATGATTCCTCCTGAGACCTTTTCGTGTCGATTCTGAACAGCAGTGTGTCTGAAATGTTTTCCTCGGTCACCCTTAATGATTTCAACGTTGGGTGTCTCTGATCTGACCGTCAGAGAAGAGCTGAGAAGTGGGTAAGGGCAGGTGTGACACCCTTCCCACCGTGTGACATGTACACGGTTACGCTGGCCGGAACTGTGGATAAATTTGGTTGCACTTCAACCCCTCACATGAATTCAGAGCTTTGGTCTATTTTCGCACGTGTCGAGACCTTGGGTTTGAAGGTCGCCGAGTCCGAGGGAGACGCGCGACGTTACGCTTTTGCGTCACAGAGGGAGTCTGTAGGCACCTTCGACCCATATCTCGAACTTCTGTTTTGTTATGGGAATTCAAAAAAGATAGAGTATAATTTTGTGGCACATGTTAGTCCACAAAGTAAGCAAATCATTAAATAACTGGGAATTTAGAGAGGATTCGTAACAAAGCGAAACAGGAAAAAATCCCTCAACGTAGTGACAAATTCATTCAAGTCTTCGACGGAAGCACTTGAAAAGTCACAACACCCAGAAACAGATGGCCCCTGTAAGCCTGTATCGGAAATTATTTAGAGTCGCACAAGGGGCCTGAAGATGGCATGCTGAATTGGCGAAACTGGTAGCGAAAATAAAATAAAATAATTTTTCAATTTGCAAGGCTGTCTGACGAAAAAAAATTCAGAGAATCGTACATTCAACAATTACTGTTGTGGGTTGGCAGGAGAGCCAACACCGTATTATTAGAGGAAGCCGAAAGGCACGCGTTTTAGCTCACGCAGGCTGGCGTGAGGTCTGGAAGAGGACAAGGAAATTAGAATTTAGAAAAACGGACGTAGCTGGTGGAATACTTAACTTTAATCCATTAATGATGAGCGTCGCTCTTGACTGTACATGACTCAGTATCAATAGTAACTGGTAATGGCGCCTTGCTAGGTCGTAGCAAATGACGTAGCTGAAGGCTATGCTAACTATCGTCTCGGCAATTGAGAGCGTATTTCGTCAGTGAACCATCGCTAGCAAAGTCGGTTGTACAACTGGGGCGAGTGGTAGGAAGTCTCTCTAGACCTGCAGTGTGGCGGCGCTCGGTCTGCAATCACTGATAGTGGCGACACACGGGTCCGACGTATACTAACGGACCGCGGCCGATTTAAAGGCTACCACCTAGCAAGTGTGGTGTCTGGCGGTGACACCACAATTACCATGTGAAATTTATCTACGATCATAGCCCAGAAAAGAAGAAAGAGCCACAGCCACAGCCAAATGCTAACTACATGCGATGATATAGAAGAATGCTGCATATTAGATCACTAGATCGGATAACTAACGATGAGGTGCTCAATCGAATTGAGAGAAAAATGTTTGCACTACTTGACTGAAAGATTCTTGGTGGGATATACATTGTCGTCCAAGACTGATTTTATTCGTCGCGTACAAGCCATGTCAGTGCAGTAACTAGAATGGCAGTTTGAAATAACATCTGCAAACAGCAGGTGTGCATTCGACCAGTCAGTTGTGAGCAGGCAGAGTTAAGTAGTGGACGTGTGACAGTAGTGTGTCAACGTTGTCGTGTGAAAAATCGCAATGTATCGACATCTCCGAACCAAGTCCGTTTTGTCGAAAATTGTAAGCTCAAGTTTTCCCACACACTTTGACTGCCGAACAAAAACAACGATTCGGGGACACCTGCCACGATTTGACTGAAATGCAACGTGTTTACAATTCTTCTCTAGAAACACGCACAGTGAGACTTGGTGTCATCAATATGAATCTATCACAATACGAGAAAGTACAGAAATTCATTTGAAGGGTCGACACTTTGACAGTTTTAACCAGCAAGCAAGCCAAAGTCATGCGCAAGTTGGAAACATCCCACAGAAGGCATTTTATGACTGTTTCATATGGCTGTATGAACGGACTGAACATAGTACACAGTTGCAGGTGGACTGTGTAGAACATCTTATAACACTACTGGCGCAGCGCGCTACCTGTTTCCTGATAACCGAACTTCTAGTCCTGTTACAGAGAAGCCAAGTATAACGCAACCGCGGAATGTAAAAGGTCAAATATGACCCTAATATGCAGTAAGTGCCACCCTCTTGGAGTAATTTTGAAAAGTTTGACCGTGCTTTAACCTGACAGAGGGAATCGACCATGAATTTCGCAAGGGTGGCAATTAGTAGAAAGCAGAAAGCTTATAAATTTGTAAGAAATGAAGTTCATATAAAAGAATCAAAAACGGGCGCCAGTCATTAGGCATAATAATGTGCAAACATTATTCTCAGTGGATTTATATATACTCTTGCAAAAGGAACCTCCATAAATTCTTTTTAGTGAAGTGCAATGAACACCTACAACAACCAGACGAACTACACAATGGGTAGCGGAAGTTATCAACAGCATACGTTAGCAATCACAGAATTGTAAAAGAGACTTTCTCCCTGTTAACTACAATCATCACCTCCACCATTAATTAGCACAGAAAATGTTCTCAAAAAACAACACTAGACTAAGTGACACCTGACAATAGTTCAATTTTGACTAACATACATATACACATCATAAATGCAATAACATGACACTTAAATAACAAATTTCATATTTATTCCACTGTGGTAGCCGTCCGGAGTGGCCGAGCGGTTCTAGGCGCTACAGTCTGGAACTGCGCGACCGCTACGGTCGCAGGTTCGAATTCTGTCTCGGGCATGATTGTGTGTGATGTCCTTAGGTTAGTTAGGTTTAAGTAGTTCTAAGTTCCCATAGTGCTCAGAGCCATTTTGAACCCACTGTGGTAATGTTTTAGTTTCATTAGAAAAACTCCGATTCAAATTAACTTTCTCCTGTTAGTAAAATTTTAAAGTGGGGCCCTTAAACTGTTCCTTCCTTTATCAACTATGCACATCTTAAAGAAACACTTTTCATTACAATAATACTGATATCCAATCCCACTTGATATTAATTATCTTGAAATGCTTTATAACCATTGGCACTGACAATTAACTCTAACTTGAAATCATCTTGATCTTAATTACGTATAATTTCTAATAGGATCAAAATTAAGTGACTTATAAAACCACTTGTGAAGCAAGTGATTTTAACTAACCACTATTATGTTCATTAATACTAAAACTTGTGGTTCATGGTGTGGGTTCCTGTAGTCATGTCCTAGTTCATGAACCACGGGCAACGTATGAGTGGCCAAGTAAGTGGTCCCGACAGTCGGGATACCGGTTACTTCGGAATAAGGCTGGGCATCTCGGACATATTCTGAGTCGTGGTCACCTTTGTGCTCATACGGCAAAGACTACCAAATCCACCGGTTAGTCCCTCAGCCGTTAGGGGTAAAACCCAATGGGACTCGGGGCAAGTAAGGCTAGCAACCTGCTTCCCTGGTACTTTAAATATGATGCTGGCAACAATCAGAGCAAAATGCCTCGGACCTTTGGAGGTGACGGAGTCCCACCTCTAACTGACAAATCAGGGACTCCTAAGATACGACTTGGCAAACAAATGGTAATGAGATGGGGAGCTATTAATATCAATGGGGGCTACTCTGGGAAGAAGGTAGAGCTGGCAGAGGCTGCAAGTAAGATGGGGCTGGACGTTTTAGCTGTTAGTGACATTCGGATAAGGGGTGAAAAAGAAGAGGAAGTGGGAGAATACAAGGTCTACCTGTCAGGAGTCAAAGCAGGAATAGCACAATGGGGTGTAGGGCTTTACATCAGGAAAGAAATGGAACCCAGCGTAGTTGCAATAAGGTATGTAAACGAACGACTGATGTGGATAGATTTGACAGTGTCTAGCAAGAAAATTAGGATTGTGTCAGTATATTCGCATTGTGAAGGGACAGATCAAGATAAGATGGATAGTTTTTATGAGGCACTTAGTGATGTAGTTGTTAGAGTAAAGGACAAGGACAGTGTTCTGCTCATGGGTGATTCTAACGCCAGGATTGGAAATCGAACAGAAGGGTATGAAAAGGTTATGGGTAAATTTGGAGAGGATATGGAGGCCAACAGGAACGGGAAACAACTCTTGGATTTCTGTGCCAGTATGGGCTTAGTAATCACAAACTCCTTTTTTAAACATAAGAACATTCACCGGTATACTTGGGAAGACAGGGGAACCAGATCTGTCATTGACTATATAATAACAGATCAGGAATTCAGGAAGGCTGTGAGGGACACACGTGTATTCAGGGGATTCTTTGATGACACTGATCATTATTTAATCTGCAGTGAAATTGGGATTGTGAGGTCGAAAGTGCAGGAGGTCAGGTCCATATGTAGGAGGATAAGAGTGGAGAAACTTCAGGATAAGGAAATCAGGCACAAGTACATAACAGCGATCTCAGAAAGGTACCAGTTAGTTGAATGTAGTCAATTACAGTCATTGGAAAAGGAATGGACAAGGTACAGGGACACAGTACTAGAAGTGGCTAAAGAATGTCTTGGAACAGTAGTGTGTAAAAGTAGGATGAAGCAAACAGCTTGGTGGAATGATACAGTCAAGGCAGCCTGTAAAAGGAAAAAGAAGGCGTATCAAAAATGGCTACATACCAGAACCCAGGTAGACAGAGAAAGTTATGTTGAAGAAAGAAACAAAGCCAAACAGATAATTGCAGCATCCAAGAAGAAATCGTGGGAAGACTTTGGAAACAGGTTGGAAACTATGGGTCAAGCTGCTGGAAAACCATTCTGGAGTGTAATTAGCAGTCTTCAAAAGGGAGGTAAGATGGAAATGACAAGTATTCTGGACAGGTCAGGAAAACTGCTGGTGAATCCTGTGGATGCCTTGGGCAGATGGAGGGAATATTTTGAAGAGTTGCTCAATGTAGGTGAAAATGCGATCAGTAATGTTTCAGATTTCGAGGTAGAATGGGATAGGAATGATGATGGAAATAGGATCACATTTGAAGAAGTGGAAAAAATGGTCAACAGATTGCAGTGCAATAAAGCGGCTGGGGTGGATGAAATTAAGTCGGAACTCATCAAATACAGTGGAATGTCAGGTCTTAAATGGCTACACAGGATAATTGAAATGGCCTGGGAGTCGGGACAGGTTCCATCAGACTGGACAAAAGCAGTAATCACACCAATCTTTAAACATGGAAACAGAAAAGATTGTAACAACTACAGAGGTATCTCTTTAATCAGCGTTGTGGGTAAAATCTTCTCAGGTATTGTTGAAAGGAAAGTGCGAGTATTAGTTGAGGACCAATTGGATGAAAATCAGTGTGGGTTTAGGCCTCTTAGAGGTTGTCAGGACCAGGTCTTTAGCTTACGGCAACTAATGGAGAAGTGTTATGAGTGGAACAGGGAATTGTATCTATGCTTTATAGATCTAGAAAAGGCATATGACCGGGTTCCTAGGAGGAAGTTATTGTCTGTTCTACAAGATTATGGAATAGGAGGCAAACTTTTGCAAGCAATTAAACGTCTTTACATGGATAGTCAGGCAGCAGTTAGAGTTGACGGTAAATTGAGTTCATGGTTCAGAGTAGTTTCAGGGGTAAGGCAAGGCTGCAACCTGTCTCCACTGTTGTTCATATTATTTATGGATCATATGTTGAAAACAATAGACTGGCGGGGTGAGATTAAGATATGTGAACACAAAATAAGCAGTCTTGCATATGCGGATGACTTAGTTGTGATGGCAGATTCGATTGAAAGTTTGCAAAGTAATATTTCAGAGCTAGATCAGAAATGTAAGGAGTATGGTATGAAGATTAGCATCTCCAAAACGAAAGTAATGTCAGTGGGAAAGAAATATAAACGGATGGAGTGCCAAATAGGAGGAACAAAGTTAGAACAGGTGGACGGTTTCAAGTACTTGGGATGCATATTCTCACAGGATGGCAACATAGTGAAAGAACTGGAAGCAAGGTGTAGCAAAGCTAATGCAGTGAGCGCTCAGCTACGATCTACTCTCTTCTGCAAGAAGGAAGTCAGTACCAAGACTAAGTTATCTGTGCACCGTTCAATCTTTCGACCAACTTTGTTGTATGGGAGCGAAAGCTGGGTGGATTCAGGCTACCTTATCAACAAGGTTGAGGTTACGGATATGAAAGTAGCTAGGATGATTGCAGGTACTTGGTAGATGGGAACAATGGCAGGAGGGTGTCCACAATGAAGAAATCAAAGAAAAACTGGGAATGAGCTCTATAGATGTAGCAGTCAGGGCGAACAGGCTTAGATGGTGGGGTCATGTTACACGCATGGGAGAAGCAAGGTTACCCAAGAGACTCATGGGTTCAGCAGTAGAGGGTAGGAGGAGTCGGGGCAGACCGAGGAGAAGGTACCTGGATTCGGTTAAGAATGATTTTGAAGTAATAGGTTTAACATCAGAAGAGGCACCAAAGTTAGCACTGAATAGGGGATCATGGAGGAACTGTATAAGGGGGGCTATGCTCCAGACTGAACGCTGAAAGGCATAATCAGTCTTAAATGATGATGATGGTGATGATGATACTAAAACTTTGGCATTTTCAAAGTAAAAGCAGTTCATAGCAAATTAAAGCTTTTCATTAGTTTAATATTATGTGCCTCTCTTTTTATCTGTGAAACAAATGGTTTTACTAGCAACTTCTACATGCTTTAAAACTGAAACTTGAGGCACATTAAAATAAAAACAAATCAGCGTTGCTTCATAAACACGATACTCAGTCTTTAGCACTTTTAGGACAGGATCGTGCTTGGTACCACGAAGAGGACAATTTCCACGGTCAAACACAAATTTTGCAACACTTGAATTATTATTGCAAAAACACACACAAGCACACTGGTTAATACTGGTATACATATCTGTTCTCCAAAGTTGCTGAAAGAGTTGCGCGATAGTGGTGGCAAGCATGTGGCGGCTATCTGGTCTCCGCAGGCGGTTTAATGCTGAATTTCATTTCATCTTGGCGACGAGTTAATCATTTTTAGAGCAATTCGAAATGCGAGAGCATCATTTTACAGCCGGAACCACACCCGAGGCTATTCAATCATAGATTTGGTTTGAGAACGCCTCGCTTGGTACCTGCAGTGTTGACTATGCCTCTGCTAGCGATTACCTTTCTTTCCGCCCAGATTAACCTCCACTTCCACCTTTCCTTGCGCGTCAAACTCCTTCCGTAGTGGAAGGGGTTCCCTACGTCTTTTAAGTTACATGGTATAATTTCGCTAAGTATGAACCAGTTATTTATATACAACTTTGTTTTTACAAACAGACATATTTTATAAAAATCCATTATTTAAGCACACTGTTGAGTTAAACAAATTATACATCGTATAGTTCCACTTCCCTCCAACAATTCAAAGATCTTAACTCATACAGAATAAACACTTCATAGTTATATACACTTAATTACACTATATTAACTACTCATTGTCGATAATGGTGTTACAATCTGAAGCGTTAAAACCGCCATTTTAACCTCTCTCTGCTTTTGAATATTCCAGTCTCCTCGAAAGTTTTTGGACTTACAGGGTATCCTGAGGCATCAAGGAGTCCTTAGTTTTGTAATGGAGGGAAGTGTGAAGTATAAACTATGTGGACGGAGATGAAGGCCTGATTACAGTAAGTAGGTTCAGGTTAATATAAGTTGAAACTGTTATGTAGATATGATGAAGCTTGCACACAATAGATTGTCGTGGACAACTGCATGAGTACTGTTTCGTAGGTCTTCATACACAATTGTAAGGAGAGGTGGGCCACAGAGTGGTGCAGCAACTGGCATCGTAGGATAGCTGGAGAGGAGCAGAAATGACTGTGAACAAAGAACACAGCTAACAGAAGAATTATTTAACTTTTGTTTCTACAAACATACGAAGACTCAACACAAACAGTGCAGCAAGAAACAGAGACCAGCTGTTACAACAGAAACAACGATAGTGACGGAGCAGCGACTAGAAAGCGTCTGTGTAGTTTCCTAAACGATGTGGCTCCGAGCGCGAGTGACAGCCGCTGCCGCCGGCCCTCCTATACTGCGGCGGCAGAGGGCGCTCGAGGCACCCAGCTGCCAGAGGTGTGGCTCAGCGGGTGTGCTCCATTGGGTCCGCGGATCCCGCACGACTGCTATCAGCGTCTCACAGAAACTTGCAATTCGGTTGCAATGGCGCCTGTGGAGTAGTACCGCTATGTGATACCACAAAAACAGTCATCACACTGAAGACAACATCACCAACAATAAAGTAGAAGATTATATCATATCTCCTGAACATATGCTGTAATTGCTAGTGAAAGAGTGAAAAACACATTAGAGATTTCTTGTTTAGGACTTTTCCTTGTAGAGACAGAGGACTCAGTGTCATATTTTCATGTCGGCAGCAGTTTTCATGTCAGGCCCATACACAGGATATGTTAATTCGTCTCCTTGCCTTTCACGACGTAATACCCTCCTTTAGTACTCTTCTTTCGCTGGTTATTCCTATTGTTCGCATCTATTCACGGTCGACGTCTCCCGAACGGGAACAACAAGATTCTCTTGATATGAAGCCCATTACCTCAAACTTATTTGTGCATAAGTCCGTAACGTTTCCGGTTTGCAGGTTGCTGTTACGCTTGCTGTGGACTTGTTTGTCTGTTGTCAAAAAAAATGGTTCAAATGGCTCAGAGCACTATGGGACTTAACATCTATGGTCTTCAGTCCCCTAGAACTTAGAACTACTTAAACCTAACTAACCTAAGAACAGCACACAACACCCAGTCATCACGAGGCAGAGAAAATCCCTGACCCCGCCGGGAATCGAACCCGGGAACCCGGGCGTCTGTTGTCATTTTTTGTTTGTAGATCACTGTTACTTTCTGAGTCAACATATCGTCTTTTTGTCATTTGGAGGCAGTCAGTGGAGCTTTGGACGTTCAGTAGAGGGCTGACACCGAAGAAGGCAGCTAGAAACATTTTTGACGTGCAGGGGATAATGCCATTGAACAGAACACGATAAGAAAATGTTTTCTGCTTTTAAGGAGGATCTTTTTGACATCAGTGGCTCTCCATATTCATAAAGACCTTCGTGGTTAAATGAACGTTGTTTAAACTCGTTAAACCACAATCATCCACGCCACTGTACTCGACAACTGTAAAATGTAATGTACTGTGATCATTCCACTATCGTGCGACATTTGCAAGCAATGCGGAAGGTTCAAAAATCAGATCTGTAGGTCAGCATGCTCTTAGCCAAAATCACATAAATCAGCAGGTGATCATAAGTGCTTCTTTACTTGCTCGCCATCAATTGGTGCGTGAACGATGATCATTCCTGGCGTTTATTGTTACTGGTGACGAGATATGGTGGCTTTATGCTAACGTCAGGAAAAGGAAGAAATTGCTGAGCCCAAACAAAGCAGTACCTCCCCGTACAGAGACCTCGGCGCATCCACAACAGATGAAGTTATGCATCTGGTGGTACAGCTTCCTCGAGGTGTAACCATCACTGCTGATGTTTAATGTTCACGACTGAGACGTCTTGCAGACGCAGTCCAAGAACAACGACCACGAAGACAGCGTGAAGTGATGCTACTGCACGATAACGCCTGCCTGCATTCTGCCAGAGTGGCAAAAAGCACTATACAGCAGTCGTGTTGGGAGGTCATTGCGCATCCACCTTATTCACGTGATCTTGCGCCCTCAGAGTTTCACCTTTCCGACCTCTATCGAACAACCTTCAAGGAACTCCGTTCTGAATGAAAATGCACTCCGAGCATGGTTCAACGAGTTTATTATTGATGACAAGTCTCTGTTACGTGCCTGTGTTGTATTTATTAATTTTTTGGGAAACGGCTACGAACTTATGCACCAACCCAACAGTTACGCGGAGATGAGGAGGCTTGTACACAAGAGACTATCGTGGACAGCTGAATCAAAACAGCCACCATACTGAACAAAAACTACAGCAACAACACGAACAGCAACCCAAACGGTTAGAGTTTTTATCAGCATTCGTTGAAGGTATCCTGTAGTCGGTTGTGGAAGAAAGAGAAAAGCTAGAGGTAGTTATGATTTCTCTTTGCAGAGACAGAGGAATCAATATGATACTTTTCACGTCAGCAGCAGCTTTCATACACTACTGGCCATTACAATTGCTACACCAAGAAGAAATGCAGATGATAAACGGGTATTCATTGGACAAATATATTATACTAGAACCGACATGTGATTACATTTTCACGCAATTTGAGTGCATAGATCCTGAGAAATCAATACCCAGAACAACCACCTCTGACTGTAATAACGGCCTTGATACGCCTGAGCATTGAGTCAAACAGAGATTGGATGCCGTGTACAGGTACAGCTGCCCATGCAGCTTCAACACGATACCACAGTTCATCAAGAGTAGTGACTGGCGTCTTGTGACGAGCCAGTTGCTCGACCACCATTGACCAGACTTTTGAATTGGTGAGAGATCTGGAGAATGTGCTGGCCAGGGCAGCAGTCGAACATTTTCTGTATCCAGAAAGGCAGGACCTGCAACATGCGGTCGTGCATTATCCTGCTGAAATGTATGGTTTCGCAGGGATCGAATGAAGGGTAGAGCCACGGGTCGTAACACATCTGAAATGTACCGTCCACTGTTCAAAGTGCCGTCAATGCTAACAAGAGGTGACCGAGACGTGTAACCAATGCCACCCCATACCAACACGCCGGGTGATACGCCAGTATGGCGATGACGAATACACGCTTCTAGTGTGCGTTAACCGCGATGTGGCCAAACACGTATGCTGTAAACAGAACCTGGATTAATCCGAAAAAATTATGTTTGCCATTCGTGCACCCAGGTTCGTCGTTGAGTACACCATCGCAGGCGCTCCTGTCTGTGATACAGCGTCAAGGGTAACCGCAGCCATGGTCTCCGAGCTGATAGTCCATGCTGCTGCAAACGTCGTCGAACTGTTCGTGCAGATGGTTGTTGTCTTGCAAACGTCCCCATCTGTTGACTCAGGGATCGAGACGTGGCTGCACGATCCGTTACAGCCATGCGGATAAGATGCCTGTCACCTCGACTGCTAGTGATACGAGGCCGTTGGGATCCAGCACGGCGTTCCGTATTACCCTCCTGAACGCACCGATTCCATATTCTGCTAACAGTCATTGGATCTAGACCAACGCGAGCAGCAATGTCGCGATACGATAAACCGCAATCGCGATAGGCTACAATCCGACCTTTATCAAAATCGGAAACGTGATGGTACGAAATTGTCCTCCTTACACGGGGCATCAGAACAACGTTTCACCAGGCAACGCTGGTCAACTGCTGTTTGTGTATGAGAAATCGGTTGGTAACTTTCCTCATGTCAGCACGTTGTAGGAGTCGCCACCGGCGTCAACCTTGTGTGAATGCTCTGAAAAGCTAATCATTAGCATATCACAGCGTCTTCTTCCTGTCGGTTAAATTTCGCATCTTTAGCACGTCATCTTCGTGGTGTAGCAATTTTAATGGCCAGTAGTGTGTATCAAACCATTATACGATGAGGTTTCAAGTCACGGGCTAGCGATGTGCACGTATACTAATGGCGATAGGATCGCGTACTGAAGGTATAAAAGGGCAGTGCATTGGCAGAGCTGACATTTGTACTCAGGTGATCCATGTGACTAGGTTTCCGACGTAATTATGGCCGTACAACGGGAATTAACAGACTTTGAACGCGGAATGGTAGGTGGAACTAGATTCATGGGACACTACATTTCGGAAATCCTTAGGGAATGGAGTATTCCGAGATTCACAGTGGCAACGGTGTGTTGAGAATATCAAATTTCAGACATTACTTTCACCACGGGTAACTTAAGGAACGAGAGCAGCGGCGTTTGTGTGAGTTATCAGCACTAAGAGACAAACACTGCGAGGAATAATCACAGAACTCAAAGTGGGACGTACGATGAACGTATGTGTTAGCACAGTGCGGCGAAATTTGGAGTTAATGAGCTATGGCAGCAGAAGACCTTCGGAAGTGCCTTTGCTAACAAAAATGGTTCAAATGGCTCTGAGCACTATGGGACTCAACATCTGTGGTCATAAGTCCCCTGGAACTTAGAACTACTTAAACCTAACTAACCTAAGGACATCACACACATCCATGCCCGAGGCAGGATTCGAACCTGCGACTGTAGCGGTCACGCGGTTCCAGACTGAAGCGCCTTTAACCGCACGGCCACACCGGCCGGCCGCCTTTGCTAACAGCTCGACATCTCCTGCAGCTCCTCTCCTGGGCTCGTGACCATATTGGTTGAACCCTAGACGACTGGGAAACTGTAGCCTGGTTAGATGAGTCCCAATTCCAATTGATAAGATGATAGGGTCCGAGCAGGGCGCTGACCCTCAACGCCATGGACCCAGATCTACATCTACATCTACATCTACATCCATACTCCGCAAGCCACCTGACGGTGTGCGGTGGAGGTTACCTTGAGTACCTCTATCGGTTCTCCCTTCTATTCCAGTCTAATAATGTTCGTGGATTGTCAACAAGGCATTCATCTCCGGCGGTACTCCGAAAGGATACCGCCCTTCTATTGTGCCATTCCAGCACTAATCGAAGCGCTAGGGTTTCAGGTGCCAGCCAGCCAGCCAGCCAGCCAGCCAGCCAGCCAGCCGAGCAACAGCGATCCAGCCGAGCAGCAGCAGTCCAGCCGAGCAGCAGCAGCAGCTGCGGTCCCGGCTAGCAGCAGCAGTCCCGGCCAGCAGCAGCGGCCCCGCCAGCAGCAGTAGTCCAGCCAGCCAGCCCTCCAGCAGCAGCAGTCAAGTCAGCCAGCCTTGCAGCAGCAGCAGTCAAGTCAGCCAGCCAGCCAGCCAGCCAGCCAGCCCTCCAGCAGCAGCAGTGGCAGCCCCAGCAGCAGCTGCAGCCCCGGCCCCGTCCGCCGCAGCAGCAGCAGCTGTGGCATTTCTGCCAGCCGTTGCCAGCGTCAGCAGCGTGGGATTCTGGTCTTTGTCCGTCTTCATCTTCGTCCTTCTTCATCTTTGTCCATCTTCGTCCGTCTTCATCTGTCTTCGTCCGTCTTTGTCCGTCTTCGTCTGTCCCCAGTTTTTTCCTCTCCTTTTCGTCCTGTGCTTTTTTGTTTATCCCTGTCGTCATGTCATCCCCCACCACCACTGCCACTACTACCACCACTGCCATTGTGTACACGTCGCCCTCCGCCGCCACCATTACCATTACATGGTGTGCCCAGTCACACCCCCCCTCTTTCCATCCCTCGTGGCCTGTCGGGCCACTGCCCATGCCCAACTCTTTCCATCGCCTTTGCCATCACCACCACCACCGTCGCCTTCGCCGTTGCCTTCACCGTCACCATCTCCGGCCCCGACTGCTGCGTCCACACTGGGACCTGCCCCTTCCCGCCACCTCCCTATAGCTCCCGTCCCTCATATCACCACCCACCCTTCTGCCGCCGTTAAACGCCCTAGTGGCACCACCACCTGCTCCGCTCCCAAAAAGGCGCCGCCCCAACCTCCTTCCCCCCCCCCAGGATGCCATGGATGTCTCCCCACCAGGCCCTGCTCCCTCCGCCTCCTCCTCCTCCTCCTCCTCCTCCTCTCCCCCCCCCCAATCTTTATACAAATACCTCCTCTCCCGTCCCGATCCTTCCATTCTCGAGGCCCAGAATCTCTCCCTCCTCCTCCGCCAACACTTCGCTGGTGCCCCCATCTCACTCCTCACTCCCAGATGGGATTCAGTTCTCATCTCGTCCCCCAGCCCCACCCTCCATACTGACATCCTCTCCCACCTCCCCATCACCCGGTTTGGCCCCAACGCCTCCCTCACCCCTGCTCCTTCTCCATCTCCTACCTGCCAACCCCAACCCTGCATCACCTGCTGACCCTCACCGCCGTAATCACTCGGCTCAGTCCGACGATACGGAGGAGGAGGTGTTGGCGGAACTCAAAGCGCATCCCACACTGGAGGTCGGGCGGTCTGCCACATTTTCAACTCTGCCGGCCCCACCCGCCTTATGCGGGTTTTCTCCGAGGACCCCCCCTCCATTGACCGTCTCCTGAAGGAGCGTGCCCTCCTCTTCAACCAGCGCTATAAGGTCGACCCCTCCCATTCCCCCCCTCAATCCCTGCGCTGCCAGAGGTGTCTGCGCTATAACGCACACCCAACAGCCAAGTGCCACAAGGCCCCCACCTGCCCGCATTGTAGGCAAGTGCACTTCCTCTGGCAGTGCCTTAACCTTCAATCCCCTCCCTCCTGTACTATCTGCAATCTCCCCCATCCCACCTACTCCCAGAAGTGTAAAGCCCGACTCCCTCGACCACTCCTGAACTCATCGTCCCTGTCCGTCCTCCTGGCAACTCCCTTTGTCCCCCCCCCCCACACCGCTGAGGACATCATCAGGTTTCTCACCATTGTCCTACAAAACGTCCACCCTTTCCAGCGCCCTCACACCATCCAACAGGTCTCCCTCACCGCCCGTTCCGTCTTCCACCTCAAAATGTATGCCACCTACTCCCACAACAAGGCCCATTTCACCGTCTCCCATCTTGACACCCTCGTCTAAATCCCTGTTATGGCACGACAGCACTGTATCCTTTTCAACAACATCCGCTCCCTTCCCGCCAACAAGAACATCTTCCCGCACACCCTTGCCACCCACTGCGTGGATGCCCTCCTCCTCAATGAAACCTTCCTCCAAGCCCACCAGACCGTCCACACATCACCCTACCTCCTTCACCACTCCGATAAACCCCTCCCGATTGCGCATGGCGGAGTTGCCATTGGTCACCACCACCAGATCCCAGTTAGGCTCCAACCTCTCCTTCCCGACCCCACCGAACTCCTGATCCTTAGTCTCTTCTACCCCGGCCTTACTGTCACCTGCGCCACCATCTATGTCCGCCCTAACGCCGCTATTCCCTTCAACTTCCTCTCCCACATTGCCTGTACCTTCTCCTCCTACGTGATCGCCACCGACCTCAACATCCATAGTCGTTTCGCCACCCAGTTACGGCGGTCGCATCAGTTTCTTTCCTCCCTTCACGGCGACCTCATCCCTATCCCCCAGCACACCCATCCCAAATCCAACTCCACTCCCAATGTTATCCTTTCCTCCCCTAACCTCCTTGGCCGCATAACGGTGGATGTCCTGGAGCCTATTGGTAGCGACCTGACCCTCGTAATGACCCTCCCCCAAAGTACGTCCATGAGTATTCCCATGCCAACTGGAATGCCTACCGGGATACCCTCTCCACCCACGTTGATAGCCACCCCTTCACCTACCACCACCCTGATGATGTAACCCATGCCGCCTCCTTTCTCCAGTGGAGGCCCACATCCATACTGTAGCCATCCACTCCCACCGTCCTACCTTACCCCCACAGGCTGTCCTCCTCCTCCATGAATCCCGCCGTCTCTACCGTGCCTTCCTCCACACGCGTGACCCAGACACACTCTGATGCCACCGGCAACTCCACCGACACATTCGAAATTTGCTCGCGGCTAAGAAACGCCGGGACTGGCGACAGACATGCAGCCGTTTAAATGCTACCCTACCTATAAACTCGTCCAAGTTCTGGTCAGCCTTCCGTCGCCTTACCGCAACCAAACCCTCCCCCTACTATCCTCCTCTCCATGATGATCATCCCTTCCCTGACACCCTTAGTAAGCCCAATCACTTTGCCTCTTACCTCTCCGATGTCTTTTCTATCTCCGATGATCCCCAGTTCGATTACTCCCTCTTCCCAGATGTCTGCAATCAAACTGACACCTCTGTCCCTCCCCTTGCACCTGGTTTCCAGTACTTGGACAACACTGCACACACGGAACTCAATGCCCCTATCACTACACAGGATCTCATTGCTACACTCCGCACGAAACACAACACCGCTCCTGGTCACGATCGTGTCACCTACCGTCACCTTTGTGAAGCTCCTGTCTCTTTCCTCTCCACCCTGGCCAGGCTCTACAATGTCGTCCTGTCCACTGGTTACTACCCCGACCTGTGGAGAACCTCCCGTATCCTGATGTTCCTTAAACCTGGTAAACCGCCGTCCGCCGTCTCCTCCTACCATCCCATCAGCCTTACCTCGGTCTTCAGCAAGGTCCTGGAATCTATCCTCACCTGCTGCATCCACCAGCATCTCCACCAGCACCGCCTCCTTCCCGTTACCCAGTGTGGCTTTCGGCCATCCTTCTCTTCCGACAACCTTGTCCTTCACCTCACTCATCTCCTTTCTGAACAGTTTAATTCCCGTCGCTCCGCAATCTTCCTCTCCCTGGACCTCGAACGTGCTTATGACCGCGTATGGCATTCCGGTCTCCTCTTCAAGCTCCAAACCTTTGCCCTTCCCATTAACTACATCTGTCTGATTGGCTCCTTTCTTTCTGACCGTCCTTCCTACGTCACTATCCATAACACGGATTCCTACACCTTTTTTCCCTCCGCTGGTGTGCCCCAAGGCTCCATCCTCTCCCCCCTTCTGTACCTTTTATATACGGCGGACATGCCGCCGCCGTCACCTCCCGTCCACCTTCTCCAGTTTGCCGATGATGCCGCCTTCCTTGCCCTTGCCCCCACCCTGCAGCGCTCCCAACACCTTCTCCAATCCCATCTTGACTGGTTCACCGCTTGGTGCAATCAGTGGTTGCTCAAGGTCAATCCCTCCAAAACCCAGGTGATCATTGTAGGCAAAACCACCCCTTCCTTCCGCCCACTTGATTTCTATCTCACCATCTATGGCCGTCCTATCGCCCTCACCCCCACCCTTAAGTACTTTGGCGTCACCCTTGACTGTCGACTGTCCTGGACCCCCCATCTCAGGACAATCCAAGCCAAGGTACACTCCCGACTCCGTCTCCTCAAACTCCTTTCCGGCTGTACGTGGGGTCTGGACCCCTCCACCATCCTCCACACCTATAAATCCTTCATCCCCCCTGTGCTTTGTTACGCCCATCCGGCCTGGATCTCCGCACCCTCCCCCCCAACCTTTTTTAAATCCCTTCAAATCCTTGAACGCGATGCTCTCCGCCTTGCCTATCGCATCCATCTCCCCTCCCCCACGTGGATCCTGTACGATCTCATTCCGTTCCCCCACCTCCTCCTTTTCCTTGAAAGGATACGGATCCTGTACACCTCCCACAAACTCGATCCTCCTCACCCACTTGTCTCGCCCATCCTCTCCCGCCCCCACCCGCTGCCGCACCTGTATTCTCACATCCCACCCGGTCTCCATCTCTCCACCCTCCTTACCCTCTCCCAAGGTGGCTTCCGCCAGCTCCCTCTCCCTGATGATGCCCTCCTCATCTCCATCTACCCCTCCTACCAACTTTGATCCTCCCTCCCTCTTTCTGTGTTTGCTCCTTTGGGCACCCTCCCTCCCTTCTCTCCCTCTTCCCTCCCTCCTCCATTTCTCCCCACTCCTCCCCCGGGCTTCCCCTCCCCTGTCCCTCTCCTCCTCCCCCCATCTCCTCAGACATTGGCATCCTTGTTCTCCCCTCTCCCCCACCTCACCCTTCTTCCCCTCTTGGCAAGTCCCTGGACTCGCACACGCTAAGTGGACATTCGCGCGCCAGAGATGATCGCTGTCAGTGTCTCGTGTGTGCCGTCGTGTTTAGTATTCAGTGTTCACCGTCACACTCCATCGTTCACCAGTGCCATCGACATCTTCAGTGTTTGTGCTTCGTGTCAACAGTTTGTAGTGTGGATTGTCATCGAGTGTGAACGGCTTCGTGTTTTTTATGTTCATGTGTCTATTGTTTTTTTTCCCCGCCGTTTTGTTCCAACTCATGTGTCTTCTCTGTTTTATCATTGTACTATCTTTGGCTGAAGAGCGGTGTATTGTGCTGCTGCCAGCCTACCTGTTATACGGGTATTAAAATCACAATAAAAAATAAATAAAAAAATAAAAAAATCAAGGCATTATGGAAGCTGGTGGTGGCTCCATAATGGTGTGGGCTGTGTTTTCGCGGAATGGACTTTATCCTCTGGTCCAGCTGAACCGATCATTGAATCGAAATGGTTATGTTCGGATGCCTGGAGATCATTCAAGCCATTCGTGGATTTTGTGTTCCCAAAGGATATAATTTTTATGGATGGCAATCCGTCATGTCACGGGACCACAATTGTTCTCGATTGGTCTAAAGAACATTCTGGACAATTCGAGCAAATGGTTTGGCCACCCAGATCGCCCGATGTGAATTCTATCGAACATTTATGGAACATAATCGAGAGGTCATTTCGTGCACAAATTTCTGCCCGGCAACGCTTTCGCAGCTATGGACGGCTCTAGAGGCAGCATGGGTCAGCATTTCTGCACAGGACTTTCAATGATTGTTGAGTCCAAGCCGTTTCGAGCTGCTGCACTCAGCCGTGCGAAAGGAGGTCCGGGACGGTATTAGGAGGCATGCCATGACTTTTGTCTCCTCAGAGTAGGTCGAAATAGTCATGCAGAGACTAAGAGTCTTGCTCGCCAATAGCTGCATCAAAGCAGCCATAAAAATGAAGAAAACAAGTCCAACAACATACCAAAAGATTATAGTTTTCATTAGTATTCGCGGAATGTAAGCTGTAGTTGCTTGTGAAAGAGTGAAGAACGCAACAGACAGTTTCTTGCTTAGTTTTCTTTGTAGAGACAGAGGACTCAGTGTGATGGTTTCACGTCAGCAGCAGCTTTGACAAGTGAAGCCATTCCATAGCTTACCTTGTTACGTCACTCTGCCTTTCGCGACGTTCAAAATGGTTCAAATGGCCCTGAGCACTATGGGACTTAACATCTGATGTCATCAGTCCCCTAGAACTTAGAACTACTTAAACCTAACTAACCTAAGAACATCACACACATCCATACCCGAAGCAGGATTCTAACCTGCGACCGTAACAGTCGCGCGGTTCCGGACTAAAGCGCCTAGAACCTCACGGCCACCGCGGACGACCTTTCGCGACGTAATGGCCTCCTTTAGTATTCTTCTTTTCTCGATACATGCCTTTGTCCGCGTCTATTACGGATCGACGTCTTCTTAGCGAGAACACCAAACATCCGATGAAGTCAAGTCCATTAACTGGATTACAAGATAAATTTGTGTTAACACCAATTTCAGAATGTATAATAGTTGGTGTCTCTTGTCACTAAAGTCCGTTCTGAGTACGCATTACTATTAGTTACAGTTGACGTAATTGCTAGATGACGGTCCTCATAAAGCCATTTTACTAACGTTAAAATTTATTGCAATTGCGCTTGTCTACTTTGACTACTTTTTGTCATTCTCAGCCGAATTCTCTCTTCTCTTTTCATGATAGACTTCGTCTGCCTTCGGTCAAAAACGTCAGACGAACAGACAAGCACAGACATTCTTTGTGCAGCATTAACATTCTGCTTTCCTGCTGGCGGCTGCTCCAGGCTGCGTAATTCTTTGGCCAACTCCCAAGAGATACAGTTAATCTGTGAACACAGTGCACTGCATTCTGAAATGTCAGGGAGATACTGAATGCTGCTACAGTTATGAAAGAGGGAAAAATGCTGAATTGTGCTTTCTGTCCTGAAGAAAAAAAAGAAACCCTTGACGCAATAATTAAAAATGTTGCCGAAACGAATTCAACTAAAAAGCCATCGATTGTACATCAGTCTCGTTTAGAGCAACAAAACTATCACATTTTTGTTGGTTTCTAGCAGATTTCGTAGTAACCTGGTGGACTTTGTGAAATGTATGTTACTTTTTTTGCTAAATAGCGCATGAGGGGAAGAGATATTTGAGTTGAAATGAGAATGGTACATTGGCGAAAAAATAAAATAAAGACAGCTGTTGTACTGGGGACTGAGAGCTCTTAATGCCACGGCGTAGTTTGTCACGTGACTTGAATGTTATCAAACCTAGCACTGGGCGTCGTATCGAGAGTGCGGTAGCCGACCGGAGTGGCCATGCGGTTCTAGGCGCTACAATCTGGAACCGAGCGACCGCTACTGTCGCAGGTTCGAATCATGCCTCGGGCATGGATGTGTGTGATGTCCTTAGGTTAGTTAGGTTTACTTAGTTCTAAGTTCTAGGCAACTGATGACCTCAGAAGTTAAGTCGCATCGTACTCAGAGCCATTTGAGAGTGCGGTAGGCAACACTCACGATACACGTGTGCTCTTCAAACTGCAGTGGCTGGCACGTTGTGCGTCACGGAGACGTTTGTTACTAAAATCCTGAGAGTGTGTGTTGCAAGTAGAGTCAGGTGAGATACAGAGGGAGCATGAAGTCTTTCCCTGGAATCAAAACTTTATTTTTAAGAAACTGTGTAAAGTACAGCTACGTAGTTTGATGCGAATGGTAGCTTAACTTGTGAACTTAGTTCTTTTTTTACATATACACTTGCACATGAGCTCCGTTCGTTACCCGTAGATCGTCTAGCCCTTACTATCTTTGCCAACATTTCTTCCGTCACCGCCTCTATAGCATCTCTTATTCGTACGTAAGAATCTGTTCATCAGGAACTCGGAAACTGACAACTTTATTGTCTTTCAATATAAGGGTCTTTTCTGTTCGTCTCATTGTGTATTGCTTTCAGTCACTTTCTGTACTAAACCGTAGCTGCATGGTCCAAGTATGTATACGTAAGGTCAAAGTTTAATAGAGCTCTTTTACTTCGGTGTGACACATTGCGCCACACGAGCAACGTAACTGCCGTCCCCTTCACATCTGCTGTACAGCGAGCTACGTAAATTTAAGTATTAATTGTGTTTTTCTTACTTGTCACTTCCTTTTCCGTGTGTTTTTGCTTTTAGGAAGTTTTAATTTTCGAGTACTAGTAATAGTGCTCCATAGCTTTCGTGTTTGTTTTGAATATAGTCAGAAAGAGTAACTTTAGTCAACTGTAGTGCCAGTAGTGCTAGTGTCGTCGTAACTGCTGTCTGCTTCACATCTGCTGTAAAGCGAGCTACGTTAATTTAAGTATTAACTATGTTTTTCTTACTTGTCTCTTTTTTTTTCGTCTGTTTTTGCATTTAGGAAGCTTTAATTTTCGAGTGCTAGTAATAGTGTTCCACAGATTTCGTGTTTGTTTTGAATACAGTCCAGAGACAGGTAGTGCTTATTTTCATTGTTTCCAACAAGAAGTGTCTAGTAACAACAGTTTAGTCAGCTATCAGACGCCTTTAGTGAATTAGCAGTCTAGTTAAAAGTTGATTAAATCTCTACAGTAAATTGTTGATTTCTTAGGATGGATAGGATGTGTGACTGCTGTGTACAGACGCAGGAGGAGCTGGCCACTGTTCGCGAACATCTGAACGTGTTGATGGCCGCGGCCAGCCGTCTTCAGGCGGCTGCCTAGGAGTGTAGCGGCAATGGGGAGTCTGGTGCGTCGCATGCATGGTACACCCCAGGTGTTACATGCTTCACCCACGGTTCCTGCTGTCGAGACATCTTCGCGAGTACCTGGAGCGGTTGCGCCACCCTCTCCCCAAGGGGACTGGAGGGTTCAGCGGCGTTCGTGTCGCACGAGGCGGAGGGTCAATGTGGAGGCTGGCCATGTGGCATCGCTCGCTCTGCCTGTGAATGGACATGTGACCGCTCCTTCAGCAAGGTCCGAGCAGGCACACGGGGGGAGGGGTTTATTAGTGATTGGGAACTCCAACGTTAGGCAGGTGATGGAGCCCCTTAGGGAAATAGCGGAAAGGTCGGGGAAGAAGTCCAGTGTTCACTCTGTCTGCTTGCCGGGGGGTCTCATCCGAGATGTGGAGGAGGCCCTTTCGGCGGCGATAGAGAGCACTGGGTGCACCCGACTGCAAATTGTTGCTCATGTCGGCACCAATGACTCCTGCCGTCTGGGTTCAGAGGTCATCCTCAGTTCGTACAGGCGGTTGGCGGAATTGGTGAAGGTGGAAAGCCTCGCTCGCGGGGTGGAATCAGAGCTAACTATTTGTAGTATCGTTCCAAGAACCGATCGCAGTCCTTTGGTTTGGAGCCGATGGAAGGCTTAAACCAGAGGCTCGGACGATTCTGCGGAGATCTGGGGTGCAAATTTCTCGACCTCCGCTATCGGGTGGAGAAAAGTAGGGTCCCCCTGAGTAGGTCACGCGTGCAGTAGACGCAGGAAGCGGCTACAAGGGTAGCGGAGTACGTGTGGAATGCATATGTCTTTTTTTAGGTTAGAGAATTCCCTCCCTAGGCCCGACAAGACGCCTCCTGAGACGCGACAAGGTAGTAGTAGGCAGAACACAACAGGAAATAACAATATTAATGTGGTAATAGTAAACTGCAGGAGCTTCTATAGAAAGGTCCAGAACTGCTCTCATTAACAAACGGTCACAATACCCACATAGTACCAGGGACAGAAAGTTGGCTGAAACCAGATGTAAACAGTAATGAAATTCTAAACTCAGATTGGAATGTATACCGCAGAGACAGGCTGGACAGTGAAGGGGGAGGCGTGTTTATAGCGATAAAAAGTGCAATAGTATCGAAGGAAATTGGCGGAGATCCGAAATGTGAAATAATTTGGGTGAAGGTCACGGTTAAAGCAGGCTGAAACATGGGAATTGGATGTCTCTAGGCCCCTGTCTCAGCAGCTGTTGTGGCAAAGCAACTGAAGAAAAATTTGGAAAATATTTCGCGTAGATTTCCCGACCATGTTATAGTTCTGGGTGGAGATTTTAATTTGCCAGATATAGACTGGGAGACTCAAACGTTTATAACGGGTGGCAGGGACAAAGAATCAACTGAAATGTTTTTTAAGTGCGTTATCTGAAAACTACCTTGAGCAGTTAAACAGAGAACCGACTCGTGGCGATAACATATTAGATCTTCTGGTGACAAACAGACCCGAAATATTTGAAACAATTAACGCAAAACAGGGAATCGGCGATCATAAAGCGGTTACTGCATCAGTGATTTCAGCCGTAAATAGATATATTAAAAAGGGTAGGAAGATTTTTCTGTTTAGAAAAAGTGACAAAAAGCAGATTTCAGACTACTTGACGGCTTAACACAAAAGTTTTGTCTCAAGTACAGATAGTGTTGAGGATCAGTGGACAAACTTCAAAACCATCGTACAATATGCGTTAGATGAGTGTGTACCAAGCAAGATCGTAAGAGATGGAAAAGAGCCACCGTGGTACGACAACCGAGTTAGAAAACTGCAGCAGAAGCAAATAGAACTTCACAGCAGACATAAACATAGCCAAAGCCTTGCAGACAAACAAAAATTACACGAAGTGAAATGCAGTGTGAGGGGGGCTATGCGAGAGGCGTTCAATGAATTCGAAAGTGAAGTTCTATGTACTGACTTGGCAGAAAATCCTAATAAATTTTGGTCATTTGTCAAAGCGGTAGGTGGATCAAAACAAAATGTCCAGACACTCTGTGACCAAAATGGTACTGAAACAGAGGATGACAGACTAAAGGCCTAAATACTAAATGTCTTTTCCCAAAGCTGTTTCACAGAGGAAGACTTTACTGTAGTTCCTTCTCCAGATTGTCGCACAGATGACAAAATGATAGATATCGAAATAGAAGACAGAGGGATAGAAAAACAATTAAAATCGCTCAAAAGAGGAAAGGCCGCTGGACCTGTTGGGATACCAGTTCGATTTTACACAAGAGTACCCGAAGGAACTTCCCCCTTCCTGCAGCGGTGAACCGTAGGTCTCTAGAAGAGCGTCTAACATTCTGCGTGGTTTCTGCAATTCTATGTCGTGTCTCCCTACCACTTTCGCGCAACGACGCTCTGAGCGTGTTTTTTAGGGAATTGACTAGTTTGAACCTGGGACCTGTTGCTGGTAAGGAGACGCCAGACCACACATGACATGTAGAGTTCAGAAGATTTCAGTGAGACTAGCGATGATATAACCAAATAATTAATGATTTCAGCGTCAGCTCCACTGCACTCCCTGTAAAAGAATCTTAATACTAACTAAATTTAGTGGAAGGGGTTCAAGGCTTTCCTATTTTTAGTTATCTGGTAAAATAGCGTCGAAAAAGCAGTTGAGTTTGCCATTGGAAATTTTATTCTACTCTCAAAACATTGTTTATAAATTGCACTATTGATAAAATGAAGTATTTTAATACAGGATGATAAAAACCAACTGTGTTCAACAAAAATGTGAACGAATATTCCCTGAGTGGGTTTCCAAGTTCTACAATGGATCGAAGGATGACCTATACCATATCACATCTATAATCTAGGTTTAAATTAAGTTGCACAAAAGAGAAAACTATCAAAATGGTCTACAGTGACCCTCAATTATCTTTAATTACTTATCTAACTTGTAAATTACAGCGGCTGATGTGACTTCTCAATAATTATATAATAGAAAAATCATCGCGATTCAGATTTTAACTTATGTAGCAAATGTGAATACCATGAGCTTCAATTGACGATCGACACTAGCATTACGTAAGAAGGGGATGTAACAGATGAGACTTCTGCAGTTCTGAGTGAAGCCTTATGCGCTCAAAAATGCGGCACTGCGTCCGTTCATTACCTTGTCGGTGTTCGTCAGGGGGCGGCGGGCGGCGCAGCTCCATACAGCTCGCCGTCACCGAAGCAACTCTTTCCTAACTTCTCCTTACTACAATTTACCGAAGTTGGTTTTAAAAAAAAACTGTCTGGCTGTGTTTTCTACTGACCAATCAGGGTCTCAATGCTAACCTCAAGCTCCGCCTACAAAAATTATGTCTATCCAATGAGAAACGTTATACTTTTCGTGGTGGGGCAATGTTTTTAACGTTTGCAACATAACAGAGACGCGAAAAAGTCGCATGCCAAAACCTGCGGCTGGTGTGGCCCTTTTTTTGTTATCATAAGATCTATACTGTTCTTCTGGAGGGCTCTAGCTTTTAAAATGGGCAGGGGGTGGTCCTGGTGGTTAGCTGGCGACGTGGGTGTCCGTCCCTTATCGTAGGGCCTTCTAGCTTAACACGGTTCTGCTCTCAGGTCCTGTTCTCGTTTCTCCCCTCGGAACTGCGTCTGTCTCACAGTGGGAAGGTATGACATGCTTTTAGGAATTCTTGTGTTAGTCTGTGGTATACCATTTGCTCACTCGTTGCTCGTATTACTTTGGTTAATTTAATGTCACGATTTATTTGTAGCTATGTGACATACTACTGGATTTGCTTATCATCTCAGGGTTTTCATGGAAGGTGTTGGATTTGCCTGACACCTTACATATCACCACCCTTTGAACTTAATTTTTGCACTGAAGTTAGGCAATGATTGAATCGTTGTCTAAGTCAGTCAAAAATTATTCCTTTATCTAAATCTTGTTGCCTACTGTTTAACCACGTAATCCTGGTTCTATGCTAGTTTGTTACTAATTTATATTTTTATATTCTCTTCCACATTATTCTCAAAAATATGTTTATATTGAAATGAGAATAATATTTTTATTCTATTATAATTATTATTTTTTAATTATTTCCTTTCTTTATTTAAGTGTGAAGTTTGTTTTTTAAGAAGTTTGTTATCTAAAGTGAGGAGTTTTTCACATCGATTTTCTTAGAAATATTTTTTTTATAAATGTAGTAATTAAGTAAAATCTATTCCTAACACATTTTCCAAATATCTTGTACAAGTAAAATGTTTTTGTTTCTAGACACTCATTTCAACATCGTTACACTAACAAATGAGAATTATTTCCAAGAATTGCTTTGACAAAGAAATATACATACACAAGTATTGAGATATTATCCCAACAAATGGTACAAATGTTAAAAAAAGGGAAAACATTCCACAAGATAATTTTTTATTCTTTGCTTTTATAAGGAAAAAATAAGTAAAATATAGTTATTCTTTTATTTTTATGAGGAGAAAATAAGTGGCATATAGTTTTAGTGTTTATTATGCCTTACTTTTGTTCTTTATATACTGTCCATTTCAGAACTAATGACTTATTTTTATCGATAGTCTATTTTTTACTTAAGTCCATATCCAATGACTGTTATTTTGTAATTTATTAGCTGTCTGGTGTGCTTAACTTATTTAGTTTTTCACATGTTTCTTTTGCACAATTCCTACATCACATCATTTGATTTCACACATTCACACAATCCTATGAATGTTTAAGCATGAGGTTGGAGAATGTTTTTGCACAAAGGTGATGGACTTGAGCGAGATGGATGTGGGCAAGTATTTGATGTACAGCTTCGTTCGTCGTTCCTTGTTGGCTTTGCAAGTGTGTGTTGCTGTTGTGGAGGTCCCATAATGGAATGGAGCTGTGAGTGCAGAATCTCGTTGTTTACTCGCTTTGTATGCTTGAAAGTCATCGTTATGTGTCGCTGAAAGCGGTCGTTTCTCATTGTGATACTTCGCAGACGACTGGTTTACAGTAGGATAGGGATTTGGGAGGGTATGTCGTCTATTCTTCACCCTTCTTCTTTCTTGGTCTCAATCTTGCGAATCTTTGACTTCTGTCCTTCCTGCTTTTTCTCTGCTTCTTACTTGCTTCTTGGTTCTTCTCTGGGCAGGATATTCGAATATTTATTGATAACTAGTCACTTTGAAGTTCTCCTTATAGTAACAGTTTGATAAATTGATTGGATGTGTCATTTTTACTTTGTGGAAGTTTTCTTCAGTTTCGTGCATCAGCGTGCTGTTTAATAGCAGTAGTGTGACTTTTACACATATTTTTTTTGCCAGTGGTGGCTTGCCCAGGCCGTTTTTTGCTCGCTCCGTTCATTCGGGCGCCCCGGGGACCCTTCTGGCGTTCCGTGTCTTGTCGTGTCTCTGCAGGGTTCCGCCCCTCTGTGGTTCCACTGTCCTTTCGCTTCTCTCGACGCTTCTGCCTTGTAGGAATCGTGTCTTGCTAATTACGTCCTTTTCTTTCTTGATACTTCTCGCATTGCAACTTGTGGGTCATTGCATCTCATCCTTGTTGGAGTTTTTTCAATGGTTCTTACAAAAAGTTTTACTTATAATCATCTAACATATGTCTAGTACCTACATTGTTTTATGCCTTCTTAAAAAGCTTTACAAATTTCGGCGCCCTTTCCGTGTTACAATTCTAAGATATTTTGATTCTTAACTTCTACAAGAATCCTCAAATTAGTTTTTTATTTTTGTGTAGTGTCGTGGTGTATAGCATTTTAGTATTTCATGCTGTTAGACTATCTACGTTTTATCCCTTCACCTTAATCTGTGGTACTATTGGTGATATTTTTGTTTTTGTTTTTATTGAAACTACTTTCTTTTTCCCACCTTCCTCGCTCTTCATTCTTCTTTCTCCTGACGATCTTATCTGCAACATAATCTTGAAATATTGTGCTGATTATTTACCAGTAATAAAATTAATCTTCAATCTTTTTGATATGGCTCACATGGTGAAGTCCTAAGGTTTTGCATGTTTTACTTGAAACTTGTACTGAAAGTGTTTAATACTGCCCGTCTTAGGTAAAAATACCTCTGCTTTATCTTGTAAAATACCCTCTAATTCACTTTTACTGTGTTCTGAAATACCTTGAACTTCTTGCAATTTTTCGTCGATTTCTTTATGGACTTCTAACATGAGTTGAGGCGATTCCCCCTTTTGTGCATACCATTCTAATTCTTCATCCTCTTTATCTCGCGTCATTCGTAATTGTTTGTTTATAACTGGTATTTCTTCTAATTTTAGCTTTTGCTCAAAGAGAAGTGTGACATTCCCGAATGTTACGCTACCTTTCCCCATATCTATTATCGCTCGTCTCTCATTTAAAAAATCTGCACCTATTATCAAATCTACAGTTAGTTTAGGTATAATCACGAAGTTGGCTTCGATCTTTTGACCTTGACACGAAAGAGTTAACCTTGTTTGTCTCGTAACTTCCGCAGCATTCTTTCTAATAGGACCTCTTATTTTAATCTTACGTGTTTTCAGAACTGGCAATTCCACATTGGCATTACACTGCATGAATAAATTTTCTGAGATCGCAGTCAGTTCACTTCCGCTATCAATTACAATATTGACTGGGATATGCTTTACCATGGCCTTCACAATTGGTTGAATTTGAAAGGGTTGATTCTGTTCTTCTTCTTCTCGCATCAACGAATCCTCCACTGAATCATACATGAGTCTTTTCAGGAATTTCCCTTGTGAATTCGAACTTTCTGTAGGATAAGCTTCGACTGCTACTTCTCTCTCTTTTATTTCCTCTTCTCTATTTCTTCCTTCATTTACGCTTTCTTCAACATCCTCTACTTTCTCCTCATCCTCGTCTATCTTGTTCTTCGTCGCTACTTCCACATAATCGCATGTAAATGCTCTAATTATCGCTTCATAACTTCCTTCATTATATACGTTGGGTTGTGTGCCCACTTGTAACTTATTTTCAACTTCTGTCGACTGCGCATTATCCTCATTGAATTCGCTTTCCCTGGTTTCCATCTCAAATAGCTCTGCAATACTCATTACTTCGTCCTTTCCTACTACATTCGTTGTGCATGCCTCTGGTAATTCATCTTCCTCGTCAGTATTCTCCCAATTAATTTCGTCCCAACACGATATTGTTATTTTCCTGTCTTAGTTTTCATCTGGTCCCTGCGGATTTGTTTCTTCCTTCTTCTCTTCTCGTGATAAGGTATTTACTTCTCTGTTCAAGGTGCTGCAATTGTCCTGGGTCGGTGCGTCATTGTCTTTGGCATGGGCGCTTAGCTGTCAATTCGAACGTTTATCGGGGTTTGGTGGTCTTACCTCCACCTCTTCTATCTGTATTCTCTTTTCTTGCTCCGCTTGTTGATATTGGTTTCTTTGTTGATAATTTGTCGGTTTATTGGCGCTCGAATACCCGTTCCAGTTGTCGTTATTCCCTCTGTAATAGTTGTTGCCGTTCCTGGGTGAATTATAGTTATTGCCATATTCTCTTCTAAATCCATAACCGGTTCTTTGTTGAAATCTATTGTCGTTTCTTGGTGCGAAGTTATCACGTGGTTCGCAATTATTGTTTCTTCGTACTGTGTCTTGTGGATTCCACTGCTTTTTGCTTTCGTTTTCGTCTTTTTCTTGCGTCATCTTCCGAAAATATGAACTCTAGTTCCCTTAGAATCCCTTTAAATGCTTCGACGTCACTGCCTCCGCGCCCTACTAATGATTGCTGGTATTTCAATGGTAACTTCATCGCGCATAATTTAATCAACTCTCCGTCACTGTATGGTACATCTAAGCATTGATTTTTCTTTGCCATTACTTCGAAAAATTTCACGGGACTCTTCTCTCCTGAATTTTCAAAATATGGGTTCTGTAATAATTCGTACTTCACTCTGTTCTGTGCTTCGCTGGACCAATATCGTGAGAGAAACTTCTCTCTGAAATCATCGTACGATCGGCATGTCGCTGCAACATTCTGCATGGTTTCTGCGACTGTTCTTGACATGTGTGCACATATAAAGTCTAATTTGTGTGCTAGCGTCCAGTGTTCTGGTAATCCTACTCGGAATTGATCAATAAAAGTTCGTGGATGTAATAAGTTTCCTTCTCGAAAGTGTTGAAATTTTCTGACTGTGAGGAAATGATCATTGTCGTACTTCGTCATAGTTCCATATAAAATTCGCGATTCTTCGCCACTTTTGTTTCTGATCATTTCTCCCGTCGTTCTTTCCGGTTGTGGTAGATCCATTGGATATTGTCCACTCTAACTTTCGCCTACCCTTGCGTAGTATCGTTAGAGTGGTACGCAATAATTTTCTTCCATCGGTTGTGAACGTGTAGCTGAATGCATTGCACTGTACTCTTCGCGACCTGGCTTTCCATTGTCACGTATTGGTTGGGTCTCTTGTCTGGCTAACCTTGCCGCTTCATTGCACGATCAAAACTGTCTTGAAACATACATTTGTGGTTCCGCATGTGTTTGTGGTGCCGTTTGTTCATCAAGAATTTCGAAACGTGTTTGTTGCTGTGCAGGCTGTCTGATTTCACGTATGTTATTTTCCGCCTGTGATTGGAATCGAAAATTCATGATATCTTCGTTAACTGTTTGTTTTTCCGGTGCTGTTACAGATACGGATGTGATTGCAGACTCAGTGCTTGTTCGATCCTGTTCACTACGCTCTTCAATGGTTTGCAACAACTCTGTTCGCAATTTCTGAAATTGTTGCTTCGTTTGCGCTTCTATTTTGACTATGCGGTTATCATATCTTTTCAGCGCTGCTTTTGTGATACGTTTGTGTAGCACACTGTTTTCAACAATTTCACGCGCTGTACCTGCTGCTTGTCTAGTAATTACGTTTATCTGTTTCTCTAGTTTCTTGACTTCTCCCTGGGTGTTGTTGTAATGTTTTGATCTCGCCCTGAGTGTCATTACGCAATGTTAGTACGTCCGCTTGTACCTTGTCAATGTCTGTTTTCAATTGATTGTGACCTGTTATTAAGTTTCCTATCACTTCTCGAGATTCTTTTGCCTCGTCTTCAATACGACTTAGGTGTAACTGAATTTTTTTGTTTTGTTCTTTAATCTCACGCAATTGTCTCGTGGTTTCTGCAATTTGTTTCGTCGTTTCTGCATTCTGAATTTTAATTTGGTTCGCAATTTCTTTATTTTGTCTTGTCATGGTTTCCATCATTAATTGTAATAATTCTGCCAGATTGGTGGGTCCTATTGCGTTTTCTTCCGACGTCCTACGCTCTGTGTTTTCGTCCAAGTGTTGATTTGCAACCGATTGCATTGAACTGTGCGGTGACATGTTTCTCCTCGAATTCCTTGTACTCTGTGGTGAGGGAGCTCTGATTACTTGTACTATGGGTTCTACGTCTTCAAGACGTAAGTTAGAATCCTCATCGGCTGTCTCTCTACTTTCCTGCTTCTCTGTCGTATGCTGACTTATGTTTTCTATGCCTTGACGTACATTATCCTCGTTATGGTGCGTTGTCTGTCCTATTTCTCGCGATACCGCATCGTCTGTTGTACTGTCCTCTATTCCATCTTCATGCTGCGTCTCTACCTCAAGTCGGTCAAGGCCTCGATCTGCCATTGCTAATCTTTCCGAATCCCTTATTTACTGTTTTAAAAGCAATTCACGCGCCCTACTTCGCGTCAACATGCGCTCATACGATCTCACGCGTTTCATAAACTTTTTGCACACACGACTTGACAATCCATTCACTTACTTGTTGGGTCAGAACCAACTTGTCAACGATGTATCCGCCAATGGTGCACTTGCATTGGAAAGAAAACTTAATTCTAACAATATTAAAATTCATAACTTAATTATGCTATTGTCTCTGCTAGAATGTTTCACTTTGTATTGAATACTTTCTTACTATCTATCGCTGCAGCTCCTGTTTTCGACTATGTATAACTTTAAGAAAAAAAATTTTGTTACAAAAATTTTTCAACAAGATATTTTTCTAACCTAGTTAGGCATGTGATCGACCTTCAATCATAGTATTTTACCATCCCGGCAGGGTCGCCATTCTCTAAAATTCTGCGTGGTGTCTGTTTGTTCTAAGTCGTGTCTCCCTACCACTTTCGCTCAACGACGCTCTGAGCGTGTTTTTTTAGGGAATTGACTAGTTTGAACCTGGGACCTGTTGCTGGTAAGGAGACGCCAGACCACATATGACATGTAGAGTTCAGAAGAGTTCAGTGAGACTAGCGATGATATAACCAAATAATTAATGATTTCAGCGTCAGCTCCACTGCACTCCCTGTAAAAGAATCTTAATACTAACTAAATTTAGTGGAAAGGGTTCAAGGCTTTCCTATTTTTAGTTATCTGGTAAAATAACGTCGAAAAAGCAGTTACGTTTACCATTGGAAATTTTATTCTACTCTCAAAACATTGTTTATAAATTGCACTATTGATAAAAGGAAATGTTTTAATACAGAATGGTAAAAACCAACTGCGTTCAACAAAAATGTGAACGAATATTCCCTGAGTGGGTTTCCATGTTCTACAATGGATCGAAGGATGACCTATGCCATATCACATCTATAATCTAGGTTTAAATTAAGTTTCACAAAAGAGAAAACTATCAAAATGCTCTACAGTGACCCTCAATTATCTTTAATTACTTATCTAACTTGTCGTAAATTACAGTGGCTGATGTGGCTTCTCAATAATTATATAACAGAAAAATCATCACGTTTCAGATTTTAACTTATGTAGCAAATGTGAATACCATGAGCTTCAATTGACGATCGACACTAGTATTACGTAAGAAGGGGATGTAACAGATGAGACTTCTGCAGTTCTGAGTGGCCTTATGCGCTCAAAAATGCGGCACTGCGTCCGTTCATTACCTTGTCGGTGTTCGTCAGGGGGCGGCGGCCGGCTCAGCTCCATACACCTCGCCATCACCAAAGCAACTCTTTCCTAACTTCTCCTTACTACAATTTACCGAAGTTGGTTTTAAAAAAAACTGTCTGGCTGTGTTTTCATCTGACCGATCAGGGTCTCAATGTTAACCTTAAGCTCTGCCTACAAAAATTCTGTCTATGCAATGAGAAACGTTATACTTTTCGTGGTGGGGCAATGTTTTTAAAGTTTGCAACAAACAGAGACGCAAAAAAGTCTCACGCTAAAGCTTGCAGCTGGTGTGGCCCTTTTAGTGTTATCGTAAGATCTATACTCTTCTTCTCGAGGGCTCTATCATTTAACATGGGCTGGGGGCGGTCCTGGCGGTTACTTTTCGTGGTGGGCCAATGTTTTTAACGTTTGCAACGTAACAGAGACGCGAAAAAGTCTCACGCTAAAACTTGCGGCTGGTGTGGCCCTTTTAGTGTTATCGTAAGATCTATACTGTTCTTCTGGAGGGCTCTAGCCTTTAACATGGGCTGGGAGGTGGTCCTGGTGGTTATCTGGCGACGTGGGTGTCCGTCCCTTATCGTAGGGCCTTCTAGCTTAACACGGTTCTGCTCTCGGCTGCTGTTCTCGTTTCTCCCCACGGAACTGCGTCTGTCTCACGGTGGGAAGGTATGACATGCATTTAGGCATTCTTGTGTTAGTCTGTGGTATTCCATTTGCTCACTCGTTACTCGTATTACTTTGGTTAATTTATTTGGAGCTATGTGACATACTACTGGATTTGCTTATCATGTCAAGGTTTTCATGGAAGGTGTCGGATTTGCCTCACACCTTACAAGCATAGCGTTCCAAAGGATTGGAAAAAGGCCGTTTTCAAGAAGGGACGTCGAACAGATGTGCAGAACTATAGACCTATATCTCTAACGTCGATCAGTTGTAGAATTTTAGAACACGTATTATTTTCGAGTATAATGACTTTTCTGGAGACAAGAAATCTACTCTGTAGGAATTAGCATGGGTTTGGAAAAAGAATATCGTGTGAAACACAGCTCGCCCTATATATATATAGAGAGAGAGAGGTTTTAACAACGGAAAATTGTACTGAAATGCAGGAGGATCTGCAACGAATATACGCATGGTGCAGGGAATGGCAATTGAATATCAATGTAGACAAGTGTAATGTGCTGCGAATACACATAAAGAAAGATCCTTTATCATTTACTTGGAATCTAGCAGATCAGCAACTGGAAGCAGTTAATTTCATAAATTATCTGGGAGTAGGCATTAGGAGTCATTTAAAATGGAATGACCATATAAAATTAATCGTCGGTAAAGCAGATGCCAGACTGAGATTCATTGGAAGAATCCTAAGGAAATGCAATCCGAAAAGAAAGAAAGTAGGTTACAGTACACTTGTTCACCCATTGCTTGAATACTGCTCACCGGTGTGGGATCCGTACCAGATAGGGGTGATAGAAGAGATAGAGACGATCCAACGGAGAGCAGCGGGCTTCGTTACAGGGTCATTTAGTAATCGCAAAAGTGTTACGGATATGGTAGATAAACTCCAGTGGAAGACTCTGTAAGAGAGATGCTCGGTAGCTCGGTAAGGGCTTTTGTTGAAGTTTCGAGAACATACCTTCACCGAGGAGTCAAGCAGTATATTGCTCCCTCCTACGTATATCTCGCGAAGAGACCATGAGGCTAAAATCAGAGTGATTAGAGCCCGCACAGAGGCATATCTACAATCTTTCTTTCCATGAACAATAAGCGACTGGAATAGAAGGGAGAACCGATAGAGGTACTCAAAGTACCCTCCGCCACACACCGTCAGGTGGCTTGCGGAGTATGGATATAGATGTAGATGAGCGTAAAATGGTGTCTGCAGAGATGTCGCACGATCTCCTAATACAGATTTTCTAACTTTACTCAGCAGGTTTTTGCAAGAGCTATGTCGTCTTCCTTCGAAGAATTCCCACTTATCTCCGATCTTTTCTGTTACACTGTCCTATAAGCTATTAATCTATAAAGAAATATTATGATCCTAACAGCGTATCTCCAAATTCGTTTAAAATCTGTTCTCATTCATAAGGACTCCAAACACCGGAAGAATAGAACTGGTTACACTTGCGCTTTGTATTCAACAATGGTAAGTCCAAATAACTAAATTAATCGGCTGCTTTCCTAATCCAATTCTATCAATATCGCCTTATTGAATTCTACTACATTCCATTACCTTGTTTTACATTTGTAGATGTTAATTTTATCATCATTTTTCAAGACGCTGTCTCTAACAGAACTACAATTTCATCGGCATACGTCACGAATGAATTCCAGTTTCTGTCTTTCCCTGCAGTTTTTACGCTCTTCAGCTTCCGCAAATACAATGGAAGTTATAACCTGTCTATTTTTCTTGTCAGGGTTTTCTATACGTTTCTGTCTTTGCCTATTCTGCCGAATACCTGCTCATCCCGTACCTCATCAGTCACCTAATTTTCATCATCCTTCTACAGCACCACATTTCAAACGCTTCGATTCTCGTCTCCCACAGTCTATAACTCACTACCACACAACGCTCTGCTCCGTTCATTCTCAGAATTGTTTTCCTCAAATTAAGCCACTATTGGCGAAGAATGCCCTCTTTGTCTCCGCTAGTCTGGTTTTATGCCCTCCTTGCTTCGTTCTTCATGAGTTGCTTTGCTTCTACAGTGCACATTTTGTAAGTGTAAGAATAAGATTATATATATATATATATATATATATATATATATATATATATATATATATATATATTCAAGGACGATTTTAGCCAAAATCTCACGCTGCGCGCCCTCGCTGCATGTTAGGTTGCTTTCTCCGTCATTTTGAGGCTTTTCCCCGGTTGCATAGTTCACGGGCGTCCTGTATCAATTTACTCCATTTGATTTCACCTACACTACTGTGGTACGTTGTAAATAATCATCGTTTACATCCAGTATAGCAGACAGCTTTCAAGCTACAGTTTTGATACTAGCAATAATAATTATATACTAATAGCTGAGTAATAAAAAAAGAGATAAATACGAGGGCAGTTCAATAAGTAATGCAACACATTTTTTTTCTGAAACAGGGGTTGTTTTATTCAGCATTGAAATACACCAGGTTATTCCCCAATCTTTTAGCTACACAACACTATTTTTCAACGTAATCTCCATTCAATGCTACGGCCTTACGCCACCTTGAAATGAGGGCCTGTATGCCTGCACGGTACCATTCCACTGGTCGATGTCGGAGCCAACGTCGTACTGCATCAATAACTTCTTCATCATCCGCGTAGTGCCTCCCACGGATTGCGTCCTTCATTGGGCCAAACATATGGAAATCCGACGGTGCGAGATCGGGGCTGTAGGGTGCATGAGGAAGAATAGTCCACTGAAGTTTTGTGAGCTCCTCTCGGGTGCGAAGACTTGTGTGAGGTCTTGCGTTGTCATGAAGAAGGAGAAGTTCGTTCAGATTTTTGTGCCTACGAACACGCTGAAGTCGTTTCTTCAATTTCTGAAGAGTAGCACAATACACTTCAGAGTTGATCGTTTGACCATGGGGAAGGACATCGAACAGAATAACCCCTTCAGCATCCCAGAAGACTGTAACCATGACTTTACCGGCTGAGGGTATGGCTTTAAACTTTTTCTTGGTAGGGGAGTGGGTGTGGCGCCACTCCATTGATTGCCGTTTTGTTTCAGGTTCGAAGTGATGAACCCATGTTTCATCGCCTGTAACAATCTTTGACAAGAAATTGTCACCCTCAGCCACATGACGAGCAAGCAATTCCGCACAGATGGTTCTCCTTTGCTCTTTATGGTGTTCAGTTAGACAACGAGGGACCCAGCGGGAACAAACCTTTGAATATCCCAACTGGTGAACAATTGTGACAGCACTACCAACAGAGATGTCAAGTTGAGCACTGAGTTGTTTGATGGTGATCCGTCGATCATCTCGAACGAGTGTGTTCGCACGCTCCGCCATTGCAGGAGTCACAGCTGTGCACGGCCGGTCCGCACGCGGGAGATCAGACAGTCTTGCTTGACCTTGCGGCGATGATGACACACGCTTTGCCCAACGACTCACCGTGCTTTTGTCCACTGCCAGATCACCGTAGACATTCTGCAAGCGCCTATGAATATCTGAGATGCCCTGGTTTTCCGCCAAAAGAAACTCGATCACTGCCCGTTGTTCGCAACGCACATCCGTTACAGACGGCATTTTAACAGCTCCGTACAGCGCTGCCACCTGTCGGAAGTCAATGAAACTATACGAGACGAAGCGGGAATGTTTGAAAATATTCCACAAGAAATTTCCGGTTTTTTCAACCAAAATTGGCCGAGAAAAAAAATGTGTTTCATTACTTATTGAACTGCCCTCGTAGTAGTTGAAGTAGCAGTAGTAACAATGTAAAATGTCTGACAGGGCCTATAGCAAGAGAATTTGAAATTTGTGGTAAGGTCTTGTGGGACCAAATTACTTAGGTCATCGGCCCCTAAGCCTACCCACTACTTAATCTAACTTTAACTTACGCTATGGACAACACACACCCCCACGCGCGAGTGAGGACTCGAACCTCCGACGGAGGGAGCCGCACGGACCGTGACAAGGCGCCCTAGACCGCGCGGCTGTCCCACGCGGCCCTATAGCAAAGGAATTTGTTATCTATAACTGCACTACGTCATCTATGTGGTTGAATACTCTATTCCGAGGTGCGTTCATTAAGTAATGCAGATTATTTCTCGGCCAATTTCTGTTGAAAAAATGTGGAATTGGTTGTCAGGCATCGTGGATGGTTTCAAGAAGTCCCGGTAAGTGATGGCGCTATACGTAGCCTTCAAGATGGCGTCAGTAACGGTGGTGCGTTCCGGTCACAGAGCTGTCAGTCAGTGTCTTTTGGTGGAAAACCAGAGCATCAGAGATATTCGTAAGCTCTTGCAGAATGTCTACGGAGACCTGACAGTGAACAAATGAACGGTGAGTCGTTGGGTGAGGCGTCTGTCTTCAGCGCAACAAGATCGCGCAAACTTGTACGATCTTCCGCGTGCCGGCCGGCCGCTCAAAGCTCTGACTCTTGCAATATTGGAGCGTGTGGACACTCTCACCCGAGGTGATCGGTGGATTACAATTAAACACCTCGTTGCATAACTGGACGTCACTGTTGATGGTGCTGACACACCCGTCCAAAAGTTGGGGTACTCAAAGGTATGTGACTGCAGGGTTCCCCACTGGCTAACAGATTATCATTAAGAGTAACGAAGGAGCATCTGTGCGGAACTGCTTTCGCATTACGAGGCTCATCGTTATAATTTGTTGTCGAGCGTCTTCACAGACGGTGAAACATCGGTTCAACACCTCGAACCGGAGACAAAACGGCAATCCATAGCGTGGCGCCATACATTTGTAGCTGAGTAAAGAGAAAAGAAATAACTAGTAGTTGTAGTAAAACGTAATATTTTTGATAGACGTCTATACCTGCACTTGCGTTAAGCATGTGACTGAATATCCTGTTGTAAGAGGGTAAATAATAATAAAAACTATAATAATAATAAATCCGAACCACTTTGCAAATGAAATGCTTTTGCCGTCTGATACCCACTGCACTCTCTGTTCAGTTCGTCTCTCCAGAAGCAGTCTATTTCACCCTCGCTCTCTGTAAACAAATAACTTACAGCTGAGCACTGGCCAGTTATGAAAGTATCAGTGCTAGCGCATTTGATGGCGTCATTCTAGCATTTATTTTCCCTCTCTTCTCTCTTGTTCTGTCAGCGAACAGTCCATTTGGAGAAGGCTACCAGCCGGCCTCCCACCCAGGGCTACGTTCCTCCATTCCTCTCTCCCTCTCTGTCCTCCCTCTCCTATCTACGCCCCTTTCCACCCTGCCGCGCTTCTGATGGAACTCGCTGTGTTTCGCAACAGGCGGCCGACGGACACCAAAAGCTGGCGCCGCCGTTTGACCAGCAGTTCCGCTCCAGATACGCGCCTGACGTCAGCCACAAATGTTTGCCGCCTCCAGTCCACCCAAGGGATGTCCCTGAGGCATCTGTTGACTTCGGAACGGGGATCTCTCCGCAGTATCAAACTACACCACGACCCACAGTAATACACCGACTTACCCCACAAACGTCTACTAATTCCTGTCGTCTTAAGCAAAGCCCTGTGTACATAAGTTCAGTTTCGATACCTGTAAAATAGCCAATACTGCGGTCTTCCTAGACGGCTGAGCACGATGTTACAATTCTTTATTTAATTGTTGGAACTCGTTTTTATTTGATTGCAATAAAAGTACACCCTTTGTCGATCTCCACAACAGGAGCTAAGCATTATGTAGCACATCGCCGCTCTTCCTTTACTGGAAAATCAACGCATTTTAGTGACACTAAGTGAAAAGCTTATCAATTTTTTAAAATATTTCATTGAGAGGCAAGATTTTGTTACATCTTTCCCGACTGTCATGTTTTTGTATAATTCTATATCACCGAAGATACTTCCGACGAAGTCTTTGCTTAAAATGTTCCCGGATCTTTGCAGCTTTATATTAGAGCAAAACTCGACCTTTCGATGAACACCTCCAACACCTTCGTCAGCAGCAACTAGCTATGGTAAATGCTGCTGCGATCCCCTTTCTACAACAGTTACTCAGTTTGTGATTGGTTAACCTACGTTTTGTGACATCATACCGTCAGAGATCCCGCCGATATCTCCGATGGACAATCGATAGCGGCGTCACCGCTTTCGTTGGAACGTAAACTTCTAGGCGTATTTCTCTTTATATTATAGATCAGTAATTCCGACAACGGACCTAAGGCTATGTGGAATGTAGTGAATCGAAAGACAGGGCAACAAGGAACAGAACAGGATAACGTCACTATTTATTTAAACGGAAGGACTCCAAACGACCTGTCACACGTAGCATACATGCTTAATAATCATTTCAGGAGGAATAGCAAAAGAATATGTTGAACAAGCAACTTGCATTAAATTCAATCATATGGAATCGTATCCGCTTCTCCTTCTGAAATTAAGAGATTTATATATTGTCTCAAAAACGAAGGATCATCTGCATTTGATGGTGGTTACTACAGAGCACTAAACAATTGTTCGAACGTACCAAGCACTGTCTTTTCTGAAATATGTAATTCGTTACTAACTCACGACACATTTCTAAAGGGATTGAAATAAGCTTTCGTTAAACCTCTATAGCAAAGGTGATAGGAGAAGTGTGAATAACTACCGACCTGTTTCAATACTGACTCCATTTTCCAAAAGTTTCGAGGAGATCATTTATTCTACAACAGTATTCCACCTGAGGAAAAATAATATACTCAGTAAATCACAGTTCGTATTTCAGAAGAGTTGCTCAATTGAGAATGCCATTCACATATTCACTCACCAAATTTTATAAGCAGTAAATAACTAAACAGCACCATTTGGTGTTTTCTGTGAGCTATCTGAGGCATTTGAGTGTGTGGATCATAACATTCTCCGGGATAAAATGAGGTTTGGTGGAATTGATGGACTAGCGGATCAGTAAATAATGTCCTTTCTGACTAAAAGGAATCACAAAATCATACTTAATTATTCAACCAATGTAAGCATGGGAGATTATTATGACTGAGAAGAAATCACTTATGGGATTCCACATGGCTCAATCTTAGGTCTACTATTGTACAACAAGCAGAATTATTTCTTTCTACAAATGACTCTAGCATCGTAATCAATCCAAACATACTTACAGCAACTGAGGAAACGGTAAATGTTTTTCTTAAAAGTATTATTGGCTGGTTTCCTCGAAATGATCTCATACTCAATTTTAAAAAGAAATAACATATTCAATTCTGGACATTTAGCGGTACTACACCAGAGATAAGTGTAACACTTGATGAGGCAATAAAACCAGCTTGGAAAAGTCAAAGATTTTAGGTGTTCATACTGACGAAAATTTAAACTGAAAAAAAAACAATTTGGCAGTCCTAAAACAACTTAGTTCACCCGCATTAGCACTTCGAACTTCTGCAAATCTTGGGGAGAGGCAAACAGTAAGTTGACTTAGTTTCCGTATTTTCATTCATTACTGTCATGTGGAATAATGCACTGCGGTAACTTAACTTTAAGAAAAGATGCGTTCATTTCTCAAAATCGTGCTGTAAGAATAATGTGTGGTACTCACTCACGACCATCTTGGGGACATCTGCTTAAGGTGTTAGGCATTTTAATTACCGGTTCAAAATATATTTTTATTCGCTCATGAAATTTTTCATAAATAATCCACTACTGTTCAACAAGAATAATGATGATCACAATTATAATACCGGAAGAAAACGTGTCATTCATTACTCCACATTAAGGTTGTCTGTTGCACAAAAGATGGTGCACAATGCTGCCACCAAAATTTTTAGTCACATATCCGATAATATAAAATGTCTGACTGAGAGCAAGGTAAAATTTGAAAATAAATTGGAAAAGTTTCTCCTTGTCAACTCCTCCCATTTTGTAGAAGAGTTTCTAATTCTGTAATGTGTAAAACGTGATGGACAGGAATTAGCAACTCTCAACAGCACTAAAAATGAAAAAAACATAAAGAAAAATAACTGAAGATGATCAGCATGTAACCATGTTTACATAGTGTTATTTTGGGTGGCCAAGGTAAATGAGACATTTTGTACTGTAAATGCTCCAGTATCGGAAGAAGTACTTCGACCTGGTTTGAAGCACACTGTCCAGCTGAAGTGAAGGTGTTGAAGCACTGGAGTCGCATTCGTGAAGCGTGAGATTTGATTACGACCATACAGGTCAGGTTTCTCCGTGGTTTCTCTTATCTGGTTAAGGCGAATAGCTGGAAAGATCCTTTGAGATGGGTACCATTAAATATTGCTTTGAGAACACAGCGCAGGGGCTAATAACGAAAGAGAACGACTACAACACCTTGTCACGCTGCAGTACTTAATCGTAGCGTAATGTTTTTACAGTAATGTAATGTGCCAAGACATATGGTGCATGATATTAATGTCTTGTTACTTTCCTGAGCTCAATATCTCACTCATGAGAGCGGAATGTTTACACAGTTTTCCAGGTGGAGACTGAAGAGATGGAGGTGTGCATTGTTCACGTAGCATGTTTATGGACTTGGAGTCAGTATTCTGGACAGATTGAAGATAGTACAGGGAGCATAGCAACATTTTATTGATCCTGGAGTCACCACCACTAGACCGTAGAGTTTGCAGTGATAGTGTAATGAGATTTAAAGAAACAGAAGCAAAACTGTATTTATGTTATATGTAGCCTGGTGCAAATTGTGTATAATCAAAATAACATAGCGCAGTAGGGAACAAAGAATGAGGCATTGTAGGTTTTAAGACACTAGCTTCATATTCACAAGCATGAGTGTTCCGTCCGACCATAGTGATTTAGGATTTTCGTGGTTATCCTAAATCATTTCAGGCTAATGCGGGATAGTTCCTTCAACAAGGCCACGGCCGACCGCCTGCCTATCCGTGTAAAAGGTATACTCTATTTGTATGTTTATTTGAGATTTTTTTCGCTGTATTATAATCACAAATCTAATATTACTGTGTAATGTACCCCACGTGAATAATTAAATAAATAAATTTACTAGTTTCTAGATGCCATCTTTCTTTCCCCAGCTTTTACAAAGTATTATGGTACATATGTAAGTATTACGATTTAGAAAGAAGCTTGTGACTACTGGAGGTGTTTTATTTTAGTTTCTTGACTTTCGAATTTACACTATCGTTCAGTTTTTGGTCAACGAACTCCACAAAATTGTGAGCCTCGTTCTGAAGTAGTGTATGGTTCTTCTATACTAGCCAGTGCCACAGGGCATCCGAAAGTCATAACAAAACATAAGCACGCCATATTAATCCACAGAAATCCACCTACCGTTGCAGATTCAAACTTTCGAAAAGCCTTGTGGAAATAAATAAACAATGACTAGTAACAGTAAACTTGTTGTTTCTTACGAATAAATAAATGATTCCCTTCTCCATACTTGTCTAATCCAAGATCTAATGGTCCAGATCTAATGACCTCGCTGTCGAAGGAATGTATGAGTGGCGCTCAAGAAGTACTGCAACACTATTCTCTCGACCAATTTAGTTTGAAAAAATGAGGAATTTTTTGTGGATATCTTGGAATATCCAGAATGAAATTTTCACTCTGCAGCGGAGTGTGTGCTGATATGACACGTTCAGACTCGAACTCAGGACCTTTGCCTTTCGCGGGCAGTTGCTCTACCAACTGACCTACCCAAGCACGGCTCACGTCCGTCTTCACAACTCCTTTCTTCCAGGAGTACTTGTTCTGCAAGGTCTGCAGGAGAGCTTTTGTGAAGTTAGGAAGATAGGAGGTGAAGTACTGGCGGAACTGGGGCTGTGAAAACACGTCGTGACTCGTGCTTGGTTAGCTCAGTTCGTAGAACACTTGTCTGCGAAGGGCAAAGGTCACGAGTTCCAGTCTCGGTCCGGCACACGTTTTAATCTGCCAGGACGTTTCATCTTGGAATATTCCCGCTTCAACCTCCAAAGTTCCATGAAGCTCCGATAGCTGGCGGTGCTATAAGTAGCCTTCAAAATAGCGTCTGTAGCGGAGGAGCGTTCCGAGCCCTTCAGTTTCTTTGGCAGAAAATCAGAGGATCACAGATATTCATAGGCGCATGCAGACTGTCTACGGAGACCTGCCAGTGAACAAAATCACGGTGAGTCGTTGGGCGAGGCGTCAGTCATAACCGCAACAAGGTCGCGCAAACCTTTCCGATCTCCCACTTCCCGGCCGGCTGTGACTCCTGCAATGTTGGAACATGTAGAAACTCTCATTCGACGTGGTCGACGGATCACAATCAAACATCTCACTGCACAACTGGACTTCTCAATTGGTAGTGATGACACGTTCATCCACTAATTGGGGTGTGTGTGTATTGTGTGTGGAACAGGGGACCTCGAAACGACGGAGAGGCTTCATCTCGCCGTAGCCCTCACTGGTTCACAACCCCACAACAGCCCACAGCAGCCCACCCACCCCACCGCCGCCCCAAACCAAACCCAGGGTTATTGTGTGGTTCGGCCCCCAGTGGACCTCTACGGGAACGTCCCATATCACACGAGTGTAACCCAAAATATTTGGGTGGTAGAGTAATTATGGTGTACGCGTACGTGGAGACTGTTTGCGCAGCAATCGCCGACATAGTGTGCCTGAGGCGAGTTAAGGGGAACCATCCCGAATTCACCGAGGCAGATGGAAAACCGCCTTAAAAGCCACGCACAGGCTGTCCGGCAGACTGGACCTCGACACTAATCCACCGGGCGTATTCGTGCCGGGGACCGGTATGCCTTCCCGCTCAGGAAGCAGCGCGTTAGACCGCGCGGCTAGCCGGGCGGGCCCAATTGGGGTACTCAAACATGTGTGCCCGCATGATTCCTCACCACCTAACAGAAGAGCATAGAGAGCATCTATCCGTTTGGTCCGATGAAGGATGCACTCCACGGGAGGCAGTACGCGGATGACGAGGATGTTATTGATGTAGCAAGATGTTGGCCCCGATGTCGACCAGTAGAGTGGTACCACGCGGGCATATAGTCCTCCCATTAAAGTGGCATAAGGCCGTCGTATTGAACGGGGAATATGTTGAAAATAGAGATTTGTATACACAGAAGTGGGGAAGAGCATAGTGTACTGGAATCTTCAATAAAACCGAACTGTTTTCAGAGAAAAAATGCGTTGGATACTTATTGAACGCCCATCGTGAAAACCTGTTCTCCCTTTTCCAATATGGCTCAGTGTGACGGAGATAACAGTCATCTGAGACATCGTAAATAAACGTCAATGAAGTCACTTCGCTTACATCGGATTAGCTGTAGCCATTTCGCTACAGCATATGGGATGGAAAGACGAACAGCCATAAAGATACGAGGTGCATTCAAGTTCTAAGGCCTCCGATTTTTTTTCTAATTAACTACTCACCCGAAATCGATGAAACTGGCGTTACTTCTCGACGTAATCGCCCTGCAGACGTACACATTTTTCACAACGCTGACGCCATGATTCCATGGCAGCGACGAAGGCTTCTTTAGGGGTCTGTTTTGACCACTGGAAAATCGCTGAGGCAATAGCAGCACGGCTGGTGAATGTGCGGCCACGGAGAGTGTCTTTCATTGTTGGAAAAAGCCAAAAGTCACTAGGAGCCAGGTCAGGTGACTAGGGAGCATGAGGAATCACTTCAAAGTTGTTATCACGAAGAAACTGTTGCGTAACGTTAGCTCCATGTGCGGGTGCGTTGTCTTGGTAAACAGCACACACGCAGCCCTTCCCGGACGTTTTTGTTGCAGTGCAGGAAGGAATTTGTTCTTCAAAGCATTTTCGTAGGATGCACCGGTTACAGTAGTGCCCTTTGGAACGCAATGGGTAAGGATTACGCCCTTGCTGTCCCAGAACATGGACACCATAATTTTTTCAGCACTGGCGGTTACCCGAAATTTTTTTGGTGGCGGTGAATGTATGTGCTTCCATTGAGCTGACTGGCGCTTTGTTTCTGGATTGAAAAATGGCATCCACGTCTCATCCATTGTCACTACCGATGAAAAGAAAGTCCCATTCATGCTGTCGTTGCACGTCAACATTGCTTGGCAACATGCCAAACGGGCAGCCATGTGGTCGTCCGTCAGCATTCGTGGCACCCACCTGGATGACACTTTTCGCATTTTCAGGTCGTCATGCAAGATTGTGTGCACAGAACCCACAGAAATGCCAACTCTGGAGGCGATCTGTTCAACAGTCATTCGGCGATCCCCCAAAATAATTCTCTCCACTTTCTCGATCATGTCGTCAGACCGGCTTGTGCGAGCCCGAGGTTGTTTGGGTTTGTTGTCACACGATGTTCTGCCTTCATTAAACTGTCGCACCCACGAACGCACTCTCGACATATCCATAATTCCATCACCACATGCCTCCTTCAACTGTCGATGAATTTCAATTGGTTTCACACCACGCAAATTCAGAAAACGAATGATTGCACGGTGTTCAAGTAAGGAAAACGTCGCCATTTTAAGTATTTAAAACAGTTCTCATTCTCGCCACTGGCGGTAAAATTCCATCTTCCGTACGGTGCTGCCATCTCTGGGACGTATTGACGATGAACGCAGCCTCATTTCAAAACAATGCGCATGTTTCTATCTCTTTCCAGTCCGGAGAAAAAAATCGGAGGCCTTAGAACTTGAATGCACCTCGTAAAACGTCTCACTTACAGCACTCACCCGCTGAACGCAGTTGAGTAATGACGACACATACAAAGTCCCCGCTAGAGTTGTCAGAGATAGCTACTTGGTGACGCTGCCTTCACTGGCTCGGAAATGCCCCAGAGTGGGGTGATTCCGTCGCCAGCGCGCGCCTTGCAGTCTGCCGGCAGATAAGCTCGCTTCTGAGACAGCCTCTGTCGCGCCGCCTCTCAGAAACACGAGCAGCTTCCAGAGAATTGCGTAACGGCTGCTGGCCGCGACCCCAAGTTCACTGGGCGGCTTCGCGCGAACTCGCAAACTGCGTTCCGACATCCCTCCGCTGTCAGCTTTCGGGGTGTTCTTGATATCGTCTGGAAAATTGTACCCCTAGGTCACTTCCGAGTAATTCTTCTCCGGAGATGGATTACTCAAGATGAAACACAAGAGTGATGCAACGAGCTGTAGCACTTCTGTATGGCTTCCATTTGTCTAATTCTCCATCCCTGTTATCACCCTGGAAAAGATAATGCCTTTAACAAAGAGAGAGAGATTATTGGTGAACATCTTGAGCACGACACATGTATAAGTATTGAGGGATAATACTGTGAGGGATATGAAATTGAACGATCACGCAAAATCAGCAACAGGGAAGACAAGTGTAAGAGTTAAATGATTCAAATGGCTAAGAGCACTATGGGACTTAACATCTGAGGTCATCAGTCCCATAGAACGTAGAACTAATTAAGCCTAACTAACCTAAGGATATCACACAAATCCATGCCCGAGGCAGGATTCGAACCTGCGACCGTAGCGGTCGCGCGATTCCAGACTGTAGTGCCTAGAACCGCCCGGCCACTACGGCCGGCTGAAAGAGTTAGATTTGTTGGAACGGTCCTCGAAAAGTGTAATGCATTTGTAATGGAACCACACAGAAGGCTCTTGGTCGACCAGTTATTGAGTACTGTTCCAGTATTTGACGTGACAACACGAATATAACGAATTGAGACACGCGCTACTGGAACCTTAACAGGTCGGCATAACCCATGTGAAAGTGTAACCGAAATGCTCATGGGAATATAAATGGGAATCCTCGGAAGGAAGACGACGTAGTTCTCGCAAAACCATCTTCGGTATATTTAGAGAACCAAAACTGGGCGGGCGCTGTGGCCTAGCGGTTCTAGGCGCTTCAGTCTGGAACCGCGCGGCAGCTACGGTCGCAGGTTCGAATCCTGCCTCGGGCATGGATGTGTGTGATGTCCTTAGGTTTGTTAGGTTTAAGTAGTTCTAAGTTCTAGGGGACTGATGACCTCAAATGTTGAGTCCTATAGTGCTCAGAGCCATTTGAACCAAAACTGGAAGATGACTTGGTGACCACTGTGCTGCCACCAATTACATCTATTGTAGGGATCATTAGAAAAAAAACGAGAAATTAGACGGTCCTTCGTCCCTCACGCACCACGCGAATAGAACAGGACAAAACATTAATAATATTGTTACGATATACCCTCCGCCATGCACTGTATAGTGGCTTGAGACTTAGATGTCAAAGGAAGATACCACGTCTATGCTACCCTTTAGTATGTGAAGCTTTCGTAGCACAAATCGCTAACTCCTATTTAGTTAGCACAAATGGACCGCTATCTCTGACTGCACAAAACTAATGAACGTGTGTTATGCGATATACGTCAGTTCTCAGTTTAATGTACACTACTGGCCATTAAAATTGCTACACCACGAAGATGACGTGCTACAGACGCGAAATTTAACCGACAGGAAGAAGATGCTGTGATATGCAAATGATTAGCTTTTCAGAGCATTCACACAAGGTTGCCGCCGGTGGCGAAACTTACAACGTGCTGACATGAGGAAAGTTTCCAAGCGATTTCTCATACACAAACAGAAGTTGACCGGCGTTGCCTGGTGAAACGTTGTTGTGATAGCTCTTGTAAGGAGGAGAAATGCGTTCCATCACGTTTCCGACTTTGATAAAGGTCGGATTGTAGCCTATCGCAATTGCGGTTTATCGTATCTTGACATTGCTGCTCGCGTTGGTCGAGATCCAATGACTGTTAGCAGAATATGGAATCGGTGGGTTCAGGAGAGTAATACGGAACGCAGTGCTGGATCCCAACGGCCTCGTATCACTAGCAGTCGAGATGACAGGCATCTTATCCGCATGGCTGTAACGGATCGTGCAGCAACGTCTCGATCCCTGAGTCAACAGATGGGGACGTTTACAAGAAAACAACCATCTGCACGAACAGTTCGACGACGTTTGCAGCAGCATGGACTATCAGCTCGGAGATAATGGCTGCGGTTACCCTTGACGCTGCGATGGTTTACTCAACGACGAACCTGGGTGCACGAATGGTAAAACGTCATTTTCTCGGATGAATCCAGTTTCTGTTTACAGCATCATGACGGTCGCGTCCGTGTTTGTCGACATCGCAGTGAATGCACATTGGAAGCGTGTATTCGTCATCGCCATACTGGCGTATCACCCGGCGTTATGGTATGGAGTGCCATTGGTTACTCGTATCGATCACCTCTTGTTCGCATTGACTGCACTTTGAAAAGTGGACGTTACATTTCAGATGTGTTACGACCCGTGGCTCTACCCTTCATTCGATCCCTGCGAAACCCTACATTTCAGCAGGATAATGCACGACCGCATGTTGCAGGTCCTGTACGGGCCTTTCTGGATACAGAAAATGTTCCACTGCTGCCCTGGCTAGCACATTCTCCAGATCTCTCACCAATTGAAAACATCTGGTCAATGGTGGCCGAGCAACTGGCTCAATACGCCAGTCACTACTTTTGATGAACTGTGGTATCGTGTTGAAACTGCATGGGCAGTTGTACCTGTACACGCCATCGAAGCTCTGTTTGACTCAATGCCCAGGCGTATCGAAGGCGTTATTACGGCCAAAGGTGGTTCTTCTGGGTACTGATTTCTCAGGATCTATGCACCCAAATTGCCTGAAAATGTAATCACATGCCAGCTCTAGTATAATGTATTGTCCAATGAATATCCATTTTTCATCTGCATTTCTTCTTCGTGTAGCAATTTTAATGGCCAGTAGTGTATTTCTACAGTAAGATTAAAACATGGTGCTAATAAGATATAACTAAAGAATTCCCGTTACAATCCACACAGTTTCATGGAGTTTCGATAGGTGGTGACGGTATACGTAGCCTTCGAAATGGCGTCTGTAACCTGTAACAGAGGTGCGTTACAAGCAGAGATACGTCATTCAGTTTGTTTTAGCGGAAAACCAGAACATCGCAGATACTCTCATAAGCATTACAGAATGTCTGCGGAGACCTGGCAGTAAACAAAAGCACGGTGAGTCGTAGGGTGAGGCGTCAGTCATCAGCGCAACAATGTTGCTCAAACCTGTCCGATCTCCCGCTTGCTGCCCTGCTTCTCACAGCTGTGACTCCTCCGCTGTTGAAACGTGCGGACATTCACATTCGACGTGACCGACGGTTCACAATCATTGCGGACACTCTCACACGAGGTGATCGACGGATCATAATCAAACACCCCGCTGTTCAGCTGGATGTCTCTGTTGGTAGAGCTGACATACTGGACCACCACTTGCGGGTCTCAAAGGTGTGAGCCTTCTAGGTTCGTCACCGAACTTCCATCTGTTTGGCCCAATGAAGGTTGCACTCCCCTGGAAGCAGTACGTGACTGATGGGGAAGTTATTGCTGCAGCACGACGTTGACTCCGACGTCGACCAGTAGACATGTACTAAGTGGGTACAAGGCTCTCTCAGTAAGGTGGCTTAACACCGTCGCAGTGAACGAATATTATGTTAAAAACAGGGTTTTGCAGCCAAAAGAGTGGGGCATAATACGGTGTAATTGAATCCTAAATAAAAGCAACCTGCTTTCAGAAAAAGAAAGTGTTGCCTTACGCATTGAGCGCCTCTCGTATTGTGCATGTTAAACAGCAGCATATGAAATGGGTAGGACAAGCAGCGACTTGTCGTTCTAAGACATCCTTGTGGTCTGGAAACATAATAATAACTCAGTTATAGGGCTCTATGGAAATTTCGTTAATTTCATTCATAAAAGAGTTCGGGCAGCATTGGAAATTACAACTGCGACATTACGACAGAGTTGAATAAACTGTTCAACAAAAAGAACCATAAGAGCTTATTTGGAAACCTGTTACAAACAATGTTTTGTAAGGAAGATATAGGACGATATCTTGCAGGATTCGAGTGAAACAGCAAGAATCAACAAAAGTTAAGAATCAGCTCCTGCAACGATTCAAAACAAGGAGTTTAAAAATGGTTCAAATGGCTCTAAGCACTATGGGACTTAACATCTGAGGTCATCAGTCCCCTAGACTTAGAACTATTTAAACCTAACTAACCTAAGGACATCACACACATCCATACCAGAGGCAGGATTCTAACCTGCGACCGTAGCAGCAAGTGCCGTTCCCGACTGAAGCGCCTAGAACCGCTAGGCCACAGCGAGAAGTTTCAAGAAAGAAAAAACACTTGCAGAAAAAGTGAAATCCACATCCAAGAAGCCTCCTAAGCAAGATTATAACAGCAAGCCAGATTCAGTTTCCAATTCGCAAGAAGTATAAATTAGCTAATTTTTTGAAGGCTTTGTAAAAAATAACTTACCTAAAAGTATTTTAATGAAGAGTGCTGAGACATGTAAAATGTTCGAAAGCATTATTGTAATTGACGTACATAGATTTATTTGTGTTGATGTCTTGTGCTGATCTTGAGTGATACTAGCTTTTATTTCTACTTCAGTTATTTCTTGGCACTGAAAGTGTCTTCAGTCACTTCATAATTTAAGTGGTGCATGTAATGTGGATAATCTTGCCAAAGATTTGTCAGCCGTCTTGTTGCAACTGGATCAGCTTCTTCGAGGAGTGATAATTTCTAAACTGTTAAGCTATTTGTGAAACAAATACTTGTTTTTGTAATTTTTTCCTCAAATTTAGCTTTGAAAACGCCTATAGCACTTTTATAATTACATGTACATATATTTAAACGTAAATAAGTCGCAAACTTTCTCGTGAAAATAGTGGTAAAACGTGTTCATAGAAACCTAGAGGTAGCGGGATCGAATCCCGGTCGAACTACGAAAGCTTTTCAGTCTCCCTGTAACCTTGTCTTGACTTATCAACGATGTGAGGATTCACCAAAAACGACACTTGGTTCGATTCCCACGTTAAAATGTAGGTCCGCTTTTCCCAGTTCAATAAACAGGGTAGGTTAGGGACACCCAGGTCGCCTGAAGTGGCGTCCATTAAAAAGGTTGCACCAGAGTGTCGAGCCACACGCAGTTCTTATACCAGGAATATTACATCTCGTCCGCAGATCGTTTAGAAAGTGTATTGAACTGTGCATTCAGAAATATTTGAACTAGCTTGAACACCTCACTTAAACTAATCTTCCACCACTTGAACATCCACCTGAACACTGCCGATTATATATAGCATGTTGCATCCACTACTAAAACTTTGAAAGTCTGCAACTGCTTACCTAAAACTAATAGAAACTTGATATAATTTTATTTTTACGCAGTTGGTTTAAAAACAGATACGTTATAGAAAAAAAATCAAGATCAGCCTGAAAGATTTAAGTCATCGCTCTCTGGAAAATAGCTGGATAAACCATGTTATAAATTCGCAGAGAGAGTAACGCTGTTTATGTTTACCTCTCTAAGTAAGCATTTAGAGTTGTATATCTTAAATACCGTCTTTTGCAACTGTAATGAAAGTCTTACTTCAGTCCAAATGCGTTTCGCATTATTCTAAAGCATCTTCAGTGGTCACTGTAACAATATGGTTTATTTTTCCCTTACAAGTTTTTTTGTTAAGATCCCGAACAGTCCGCATCCTTTAACTTACTACTATAAACAGTATTAATTTTTATCGTTACTAACAGGTTTTTAGCTTATTTCTTTCTTCTTGTTCTTCCACGTGTAAGTGTTAGATTTTGACGCACAGCACTTTCACTAACACTAAACATATTGACGTTTTTGTGTGTTGCGAAGATTCACTGCCATCTCGCAGTTTCGTGTGTTTTGCTGTTGCAGGATGCGTTTTTTTTTTTTTATGGTGGAAGCGTCTGCTATTGCTCCGTGTAAGTGCTTATACTTTTCGACTAGTATCTGTCTGTGTGTCAGTGTGTTTATGGGTGCGCGCGCGCGCGCGCGCGCGTGTGTGTGTGTGTGTGTGTGTGTGTGTGTGTGTGTGTGTGTGTGTGTGCATGTGTATGTGTATGTGTGTGTTTGTGTGATTCATTGAGTTTGTGTGTACAATTTTTTTAAGTGGATGTGACTGTCCTTGTACGTGTGTGTGTGAAAGAGAGACAGAGAGAGAGAGAGAGAGAGAGAGAGAGAGAGAGGGAGAGTTTGAAACAGTTTTTTAAGTGGGTGTGATTGTCCTCGTGCGTATATACACTCCTGGAAATTGAAATAAGAACACCGTGAATTCATTGTCCCAGGAAGGGGAAACTTTATTCACACATTCCTGGGGTCAGATACATCACATGATCACACTGACAGAACCACAGGCACATAGACACAGGCAACAGAGCATGCACAATGTCGGCACTAGTACAGTGTATATCCACCTTTCGCAGCAATGCAGGCTGCTATTCTCCCATGGAGACGATCGTAGAGATGCTGGATGTAGTCCTGTGGAACGGCTTGCCATGCCATTTCCACCTGGCGCCTCAGTTGGACCAGCGTTCGTGCTGGACGTGCAGACCGCGTGAGACGACGCTTCATCCAGTCCCAAACATGCTCAATGGGGGACAGATCCGGAGATTTTGCTGGCCAGGGTAGTTGACTTACACTTTCTAGAGCACGTTGGGTGGCACGGGATACATGCGAACGTGCATTGTCCTGTTGGAACAGCAAGTTCCCTTGCCGGTCTAGGAATGGTAGAACGATGGGTTCGATGACGGTTTGGATGTACCGTGCACTATTCAGTGTCCCCTCGGCGATCACCAGTGGTGTACGGCCAGTGTAGGAGATCGCTCCCCACACCATGATGCCGGGTGTTGGCCCTGTGTGCCTCGGTCGTATGCAGTCCTGATTGTGGCGCTCACCTGCACGGCGCCAAACACGCATACGATCATCATTGGCACCAAGGCAGAAGCGACTCTCATCGCTGAAGACGACACGTCTCCATTCGTCCCTCCATTCACGCCTGTCGCGACACCACTGGAGGCGGGCTGCACGATGTTGGGGCGTGAGCAGAAGACGGCCTAACGGTGTGCGGGACCGTAGCCCAGCTTCATGGAGATGGTTGCGAATGGTCCTCGCCGATACCCCAGGAGCAACAGTGTCCCTAATTTGCTGGGAAGTGGCGGTGCGGTCCCCTACGGCACTGCGTAGGATCCTACGGTCTTGGCGTGCATCCGTGCGTCGCTGCGGTCCGGTCCCAGGTCGACGGGCACGTGCACCTTCCGCCGACCACTGGCGACAACATCGATGTACTGTGGAGACCTCACGCCCCACGTGTTGAGCAATTCGGCGGTACGTCCACCCGGCCTCCCGCATGCCCACTATACGCCCTCGCTCAAAGTCCGTCAACTGCACATACGGTTCACGTCCACGCTGTCGCGGCATGCTACCAGTGTTAAAGACTGCGATGGAGCTCCGTATGCCACGGCAAACTGGCTGACACTGACGGCGGCGGTGCACAAATGCTGCGCAGCTAGCGCCATTCGACGGCCAACACCGCGGTTCCCGGTGTGTCCGCTGTGCCGTGCGTGTGATCATTGCTTGTACAGCCCTCTCGCCGTGTCCGGAGCAAGTATGGTGGGTCTGACACACCGGTGTCAATGTGTTCTTTTTTCCATTTCCAAGAGTATTATATATATATGTGTGTGTGTGTGTTACATGTACTTCTTTTATTTATTGTCTTAAGTGGGAGGATTCTCCCTCTCTTCCTCCCTCCCTCCCTCCCTCTCTCTCTCTCTCTCTCTCTCTCTCTCTCTCTCTGTGTGTGTGTGTGTGTGTGTGTGTGTGTGTGTGTGTGTGTGTGTGTGTGTTTCTCCCCATCTGTGTGTGTCTGTGTGTGTGTGTGTGTGTGTGTGTGTGTGTGTTTGTTTGTAAGAGCAGCTAACACGTCTTAACTGCTGTTAGTTTTTACTATGGTATAGTGGTAGGTGACCTACACGACTTGTATATCTGCAACTGCGGAAAAAAAACAAAGAAGACGACATGTATAAATATTTCTTTCACTTATTATTTTTTAAGTTATGAATTAGAAACACTCTGGATGGTGCACAGTACGCTTTCCTTGGCCCTCCAGGAGAGAAAGTCCGACCGCTCTTTCTTATGCGAACACCTTGCGAGGATCGCAATCCTCGTCCTCCACTCGACGATCCCGCGCTCTTACAATGCAGACTCGGGCTGTAATTTGCAAAAGCCGCACGCCGCTCCGCCGCGTCCTCAATGACAGCACGCGCATTGCACTAACTGCCCGCGAGGAGCTGCTCAGGCAGTCATTTGAAATTCAGCCGCCTCATTGATGCGGAGTGGGTGTGACAACTCTCGCGTCAGCGGTGCGGAATTCCGACAACGTGCTCTTTATCGTGCCTCACTTATGACACTTTGGCTTATCGCCCGTGTGCAAAGGTTGTGCAAACCTGTTTGGAATGCGGCACGTCTACACTCAGAGTCGTTACGATGATAAAAACTTGTTTGCGAAATGTTTACGGGGACGTTAGAGCGACCTTCCCCCACAAATTACCCAGAGCGGTACCAGCTATGTTACGACTCTCGACTAGGGATGGGAAAAACCGACAATTTAAAACAGATACCGGAATTTTCGTTACAAAAAACCGGTATTTTTCAGTATTATTTCGGCCTCGGTTGCAACAAACGTTTGTTTTTTACTAATAACCGGAGAAGAAAACCGAAATATCTGTTACCAATAGTATCAGTGTTAATAATTTTGGTTTTTAAACAAACCTTTCCTTTAAAAAACGAGTAATTCGTGTTCAATAAATTTCCATTTCATAGTTTTATGGTGGTATAGAAAACGCCAAAAAGGGGGCATTGCTAACAACAATATCGACAGAAATGAGCAAGAAGCTCATGGCATAAGAATTGGTACCGCACTGCTGGGATAATAACGTACCTGTTACCATGTGATGTGGCCCCTAAGGTTGCTAGTGTGTACCTACAGCGTGAAAGACTTGCCTCATCTGATCTGTGCTGTATGCTGGTTCCTCGCTGTTGTCGTTCGGCATCAGTTGTATTACAGAATGGCACCATCCATAGCCTGGTAGTATTTTACGAAGTACGGTATCAGTAATACGTCATTTGCTCTAAATGATTAAAAACAGGAGGAGGCACAAGAAATTTGCAGCGTCGTGCATGGTTTACAATAAAAATTCAAAATATTCTGACTTGCTGGCTGTGTCTAATTAATAGGCCATTATCTGCTTGTCACCTTGGAAATTAATAAATTAACGGAAAGCAACGTTCTTCAATTTCTTTTTTCACCCTTTAGTACAGACTATTCGTAATGCCCAAATAGTGGAATGATCCTCGATTATAACATGATTTTTGAGCAGAGTTTCAAAAAATTAGAACAAATAGGATAATACTGGTGATTTTTTGTAGTATTCAACCACTTAACCCTTTCCGAGAAAAGTAGCAAATGGTGGACGGATTAAGTTTTCGTTTAGTTGCCTAGCTGAAAAAGAGAGAGGCAAACCTTTTCAAGTTTTGCTCGTTTTAAGTTTGTTGCAGGAAATAACAGGAATAGAAATACGAAAATCGGTTATTTCAGAAACCGGTTATTTTGAGCGGTTTTAATACTCCGGTTTACTGGCGTTGGAATGAACGATATAACCGAAAATCAGGTGTTTCCGTGATAACCGTCACTCCTACTCTCGACCTGCATTTTACGTGTTAGAGTGTGAAACAGTAAGACAAGAATGGGAATATCGCTGGTCTATATCTAGGTTTCTCATGTCTCGTCGGGAAAGTGAATATTCAAGATTTGCGTGTAACAATCCAATTTAATTGTAATAAGGTAATTTCGGGAATGCTCAATGCGAGTGTTAACAGGGACATTACTGTTTACATAACTGACCTAGTGGATAATGTCGGAAGCTCCACTGGCGGTTCCGTTGTGTTTAGGAGAGTGTGAGCACCAGAAGACTGTAACAAAATCGTGGAAGTCCTGCTGCGGAAGACCAGGAACTGGGGAAGTGGCCGGCGGCGTGTTGTACATGAACGGGTGGAGAGAAACATAACTGTTCGTTTGTACTATCGGCGGAAAATCAAACAGTAACAACGGTAAAATACCTTGGAGTAACCGTCCAGAGCGAGCTTAATTGTAATGACCACATAAAATTAATTGTAAGAGGAGCAGATGCCAGGATTATATTCACTGGGAAAATCTTAAGGAAATGTAATTCATTCACGAAAGAAGTTGCTTGTAAAACCGATCATCTTCTGACGTCGCCAGGAGATGATAGGCACGAAACTCGTTGAAACGTTGCGACAAGACGACATCACCACTCGGCTGATAACCCGAGAAGAATTCATCAGTGGAATACGCCGAGAAAAACTGCAATGGCAAATAAAAAGGCTGCCCACAGGATTTGTTCGAGGCCATTAAGCTTTCTTAACTGGAGGAACTGTCGTGGAAGGGACGAGTCTGAGATCGATAATGGACGACCTGTTTAAACTGTAATCACACACAGTTCGGTGCAATACGTCTTTCGCGAAAAGGTCAGGAAAAAAGCTTCGTGAAGCTCTTATATCAATATAGAGCTTCACCGTAGTAAAGATCACGAGCGAGCATGGCTATAAACACCGGCATATTCACTCCGCATCGCAGTAGAACTTGCCAGTTGCAGTACAGTCACACCAGACGATACCGCCTTTCGGTGACATGATACGCTCTCGGATGTATACTACATCGATTATAATGCTAGGAGCCTGAAGATGGAGCCTCCTGTGGTTTGAAATCTATCGGAGATAATTATGATAAACTTATACGGTTGACTGGGAATAAATACACTGAAGCCTCAAATAAACTGGTATAGGCATGCATATTCAAATACAGACATTTGTAAATAGGCAGAATATGGCGCTGCGGTCGGCAAAGCCTATATAAGACAACAAATAGGCTTGGTTCAGATGGCTCTGAGCACTATGGGACTTAACATCTGAGGTCATTAGTCCCCTAGAACTTAGAACTACTTAAA